>NW_022995753.1:4143097-4199953 GCF_900245975.1 Drosophila guanche | reverse complement strand
AGCAACAAACAGTAACCAAAATAACAACAACAACAACAACAACAACGGCAAGAGCAAGAGCAAGAGCAGGAAGAGAGAATAGCTGGAGAGGAGTGGTGTTGTTGCCTTTTTGTCGTTTATCACGCATCGCTGTCAAAGTGTCACTTTAGCTTAACGTGAGGCTGCTGGGAGATATTGCCAGGAGAGGAAGAGACCGACCCCAGGCCACACTGCACCACACTGCACCACTCCTTTAGGAAAGCGTTGCGCGCACGCGTAATAACGCATAACAACAACAACAGCAGGCAGCGAAAGAGAAAAAAAAACACACACACAACAACAAAATCACGTTAATGACAGTCAACGACGACGACGTGCCTGGGGTCCCCACCAACACTCCCCCATCCCAAAGAAGGCCAAAATGTGGGGCCAGTTGTCTGCTGGCTGCCTCCTCCCTGTCTTTGGGCATCCTTTAGGCAATGTGGCGATGGCCATGGTGGGTTCTTCTGCTGTGCCACAATTCGCCCGCGGGGCAGAGTCAACCGCTGTTTTGTCACATCATTATCAGGTATCACCAGGAACGGGAGAGAGTGAGAGAGAGACACACACCGAGGGAGCCCGGAGGAGCATGCAGACACCGAGTTGTTGTTGTTGTTGTTGCTGCTGCTGCTGCTGCTGTGGCAGTGTTGCATTTTCGACATTATTGACATGACAGAGAGACTTTAGCAGGTGTGAAGGAATTCGCCTTGCCTGACACTAAATCATGCACTCCGGCATGTCCGACGTCGGTCCGTCTGTCTGTCCGCCCGCTCGAGTGCGGAACTTTTGTCGGCAGCTTTGATTGGACACCACCAGGCCAGGCCAGGCCAGGCCGGACGACGACGACAACGATGATGATGATGATGCTGGACACCGATCACGCTGCTGCTGCTGCTGCTGCATGATGATCATGTTGCCACCAGTGGCGTTAATAAAGTCATCTAGCGGTAAACACTAAGCAACAAAGATCGGTGTCCATTTCCATTTGGTTTAAAAGTCTTTGAAATGTACATTAAAAACATAATTTCCTTTCAAATTGTATGATGATAAATGATGATTAAAATGCTCCAGCCACGTAAATATATTACCGAAAAATATTTCCTCAATTAGGAACGCAAAAGCCAAGAAAAACTGCACTGCCTGTCCGTCCTGTCCCTGCTGTCTAGTGTAATCAGCAATGTCAATTGAAACGTTTAACGAGAGCAGAGAGTCCGATGGCGAGCCCGAGCCCCAAGACGAGGACTAAACAAAAACAAAAATGAGACAAAACCAAGACCAAGACCAAGACCAAGATGAACGTTCAACGTTGATGAAGTCCCAAAGCAGCAGTGGCAGCAGCAAAAAAAAGTGCAGCAAGGCGGCAACAAAGTGTGCGCCTTGTGGTTGTTGCATGAATAATTCATACGGCAGCGGCAGCAGCAGCAGCAGCAGCAGCAGCAGTTAATAACTGCGAAACGCAGTGCGCCGCACACACAAAAAAAAAGGAGAAAAAAAGTGAAAGCTCATAAGGCAATCAGTCAAAACGTCATCAATAGAATTAAGTAATCAACTCGGGGACCAGAGAGGCAGCAAAACCCGAACACTGACCACACACAACAGTCAGTCAGTCAGTCAGTCAGTCAGTCAGTCAGGCCTGGCAGGCCTGGCAGGCAGGCTGGCCCAAAACGGTGCAAACACAATGGCCAGATGGCCCCAAAACCAAAAAAAGAAAAACAACAACAAAAAGCAACACAAAAAAAGAGGCCAAAGAAATGGCCAGCCAGGCATTGATTGTGGTCCAAAAAGGAGTTGAAGTCGAGAACGGAGAGCGGAGAACGGAGAACGGAGGACCACACTCTGGAGCAAGAGCAGCAACAAAATAAAAGAGTAGCACATCAGACACGAACGGACAGGACAGTCAGTTTTTGCTTAGCCTTTTGGGCCGTTTCTGTGTGGTTTTTTTTATTTTTTTTTTGTTTGGGAAGGTCTTGGACCTGCAGTTATTTGTGGTTTGACCAGTTGCAGGGCGCGCACAAACCACAGAAGGAAGTGGCACAGGACAGGGGCTTGAACTTGTGCCATTGGAAAGACAACAGGCAGGAGAGACAGAACAGAGCGAACAATTTAGATCAACTTTCTTGGCAATTCAGCTTTGTTTGTGTTTGTCAGAATAATATTGCATAATAACGCATTTTCTAAGCCACGTATATCCCGCTTGTTTCACCTGCCAAGAGGCTTAAACCACCGCCTGTCCAGCCACAATGCAAATTATCGATTTAAATGCAGAAATGACCTGCGGGCAGATGTGGATAAGGATAATAAAAAATAAAAATAACAAGCTGAAAAACAAGGCGCCAACACGAAGCGAAGCGAATCAAAGATACAACAAGGGGAAGTTGCCAAAAAAAAAAACAAAGGAAGATACACAAATATATGTAGCAGACTCGTGCCTTTTGGAACTGCTCGTTCCAGCGGTGGCGCGTTCCAGCTGCCTTTTTTTGTATTCCTTTTTTATTTCCACTTGTGTCCGGTCCCCCCACTTATGTTAATTATTTACTCAGAGGCTAATTATGTGACCAGAGAGAGAGAGAGAGAGAGAGAGAGAGAGAGAGACCCTGTTTAAGGGGTTAAGCACTCTATATAAAACGGAGGGGAAGCAGAAGCGGCAAAGGACCTGCTGGAATGCACTGGAAAGGATAGGGGTAAAAATCGAGCAGTTTTCATGGCAATTTCTGCGTAATTCGCTCTGTCGCATGTCTGGGCGACAAATGCCGGGGAATCTATAAAATAAATAATAAAAATAGGGAAGCCATGGGGGAAGCAAGGGCTGCCTGCCACAAAGGTCCTTCGGGCGCAGGGCAAACAGTAACTATATAATTATCGTAATTATTTTAATTGCAACTTCAGCAACAACAACAAACACGAAGAACGAAACGCCACAAAAATGATAAATAAAATATGTGCGAGTGCAGTATATAAACGGGCAAGGACAATGGACGAACAGCTGAGAGTCCCAGAGGATAAGTGCATAATGAATTCTCGTTGAACTAATGCAAAAGGTCAATGGGTTTTGGGGCAGCAATCTAAGATGCTACACATTACAAATATTAAGAGAAAAGCAGCCCCAGAGTTTCATGCATTCAAAATTAATAGAAAAAATCAAGGAAAAAATATCAAATTTGCGGGAGAGAAATCCAAAGTAAGAATCGAGAATTTACGTGAAAGAAAAATACATTACAAAAAGTACATTTTATGTTGGAAAAACAATTATAGATCCGTGGCAACGTTGGCATATCCATGACACAAAATACGATTCCCCCCCAAGCAATTCTCAACTCTTGCTTCGCATGCTCTACTTTGATTTGCTAATCGAGATACCCAGCAGAGATTTTTTCTGGTTTTTCTTACAGCACACACCCGCGACAACAGCAACAAAAAATAAGTGCAGACCAACCGGTGATCGGGGGAGAGCGGGAAGAAAAAAAACAACAGAGCAACAATAGATTTTTGACGTCTTGGAAATTGTGTGGAGCTGCAATTTGCTTTGGCCTCCAAGTTCAACTAACATTAAAAAAAAAAGGAACGCACAAAACAAGTAAAGAAAGAAGAGTTGGAAAAAGTAGAAGTAGCTGAAGCTGAAGAGGCAGGAATGCGATGGGTCGGGTCTTTGGTCTGCAAAATTGGCAAAAGAAGTAAAGTCTCCACAGGCTCCAGAGCATCTCCCTCTAGAATTGCGTGATCTACTGCGTGAGCGTCGTGCGTTTGACTGACTGACAAACTGACGAACTGACACAACCAAATGCTGAGCACCTAAAGAGCAGAAACTCTGCTCAGACTCAGACTGCGACTGCGACTGAGATCGAGAAACGAAGAACCGTAGAGAACCCGAGACTGACTTGGGGCCCCATCATCCATCCGTTTTGTTGCGGGAGTTTTCAAAAACGGGCAAAAAGGAAACCAAATTATACACATACGCAGAGGCAGAGGCAGAGGCAGAGGCAGAGGCATAGTCCAAGGGCCCCCAACTCCTTGCTACACTCCCACTTTGCCCCGCAGCAGCCCGCTGTGGCCACACCAACACAATTGAAATTCCTCTGGCGCAGAAATTGCATTTCACGCTGAAAATGCGTGCTCTGCGTGCAGCAAAAAAACCAAAGTGCAACGACGATAGGCAGCAGCAGCAGCATACGACTGCAACAACAACAACAACAACATCAGAAGCTGCAGCAGCGGCAAACAAAAAGACTTTGAGTTAGAAGAATACAGAACACAGAATGCCCTAACACCAAGCATTTTAAGACTGAGAAACGATTATAAAGGTAATTCATGGATGCATTTATCGATTGTCAAATTTAAAAATACTTCATAGATAAAAAGTAGAGATTAATTACCACAAATAAACCAAGCCATGTCCTATATAGCCATAAACAATTAATCCTTCCAACAATAAAAGCGATTCAAATGGATCAATCATATCGATTGTTATGAACAAATTGTCACTTTAGTCGAGGAATATATTAAACGCTTGTGGGGACATCATTGGGAATCTATCAGAAGAGGTGCGCTGCCGCATCACGCGTTTCCCAAACAATCATTTAACTGAACAATGCTAAAGAACTTTCAATAATTGTTTGGTTCGTTGAACTATTTTGTTAACCCAAAACAGGCCCACAATGGAGAAAGGGTATGGAAGTCAAGATGCTTGGGATGCTGGAAGCTGGAAGAGTCAGTAGGAGGCTGCCAAGTTGCTTTCGGGGCAAAAGTGTAGGTGCTGCGCTGGCTTCGCGGCTCCAATCTTTCGTGGGTTGCAGCTGGAGCCCCCATTCCGTCATGCCAGAAAATGCCAAAAGCGCAACACTTGCAACACCCAGAGAGAGAGAGAGAGAGAGATCTTGAGAGAGAGGAGCAGCAGGGGCACTGATTTCATGTGAACTCTTGTCACGTTCTGTGTTTAGATCTGGGCCCTCTACCTGGAAGATATTATTAGGCCTTAATTTCAGCTTGAATCGAATTGCAAGACAATCCTCATTGCCCATACCCTGCGCTACATGTACAAAACTTAATCTCCTTCATTGCGAATGGCATCCTTGGGGGTTCTTCTCTTATGTTACTTTGTTTTCTGTTTATTTTTTGGTTTGGATTTTGTTTATTGATCAAGTCAGAAAAGATCCCCAAGAGGGAGAATGCTGAAATCTCAATCTATTTTCCAGCTTTCCAGATTCTGATTCAGATTATGATTGATCTTCCTGAAAAAAATATGCTCTACAAATAAATAAATAAAGGAGGAGATGGAGCACTTTTTTAAGTAATTTTCTTCAAGACTTCAAGACATTTCCAATAAAACAAACAGCAAATACCTGAAATAACTTGAAAATGCATTTCCGAAAACTCCCCAAAAAACTGCCTTAAAATGCAATTATCTCATGGCCATTGCTGGGGGGGGGGGGGGGGGGGATGCCACTTAACTTTTGGAATCAATGGATCAATTCAATTTTCATTAGCAAAAGCAAACAAAACGAAAACGAACAAATTATTTTCAATTGATTTATAGCCGGCCCCCGTCCGGAGCAACTACAAGCTGCCACAGCCCACCCTTTATCCCCTTTTATGTCCACTCTTTTTTCTTTTTTTTTTTGTAATTTACCAGAGTATTACCAATTTTTTTGTTACCCATTGGGTGGGTGACGTCAAGTTTTGTCGTCCCTTCCGTTTCTCAAGGGTAAATGAAAAATCCATTAATAAATAAAGAGCTGCGACTCACCTGTAACGAGAGAGGGAGAAAGATGGATGGTTAGTAATGCAGAGAGAGAGAGAGAGAGAGAGAGAGAGTAGATAGGTGTAGGTTGAAAAAGAATTTCAGTAAGTGCACAAAAAACTAAAAAAAATAAAAAAAAAAAAGTATAAATAAAAAGGAAGAAAACAACTAAAAATACGAATAGGGAGTAGGGTAAACTGTCCAGCAAAATGGCGTCCACACACACACACACACACAAACAGAGATATGTGTGTGTGTGTGTGTGTGTGCACACATTGACACTAATAAGCTGCCCGGGTTTTGCGTGTGTCAACTTTTGCACTTTTTGCGCAAATGCAAATTGTGTAAAATACAACAAAAAAATGTAAAAAAAAATGAAAGAAAACATATTTTCACACGACACACACACACACGCACACACACACACAAATGCCATGCCATTCCTCCTTGAAAGGCCCCCTCACCGCCCCTCTGTCGCACACACTCCACTCAGCCCATCCCGCTCTGGCACACACTATACGCTCCAGCGATTCGTTCGGTGCCAAAAGGGAGATGCACATGCAACACACACACACACATGTGTACGTATATGTGTATGTATATGTATATGCATCTGTATGTATGTGCATAATGCACTTGTGTCTAGGGCTGGGGCTATACTATAACTTCATTCCAATGGCCGCTGCTTTTGGCCCTGTTCTCGTGCTGTGGGACGCACATGCACACGCCTACAAATTGATGGCAGAATGTGCAAAATGTGTGTGTTTAGGGTTTAAGTAGGGTTTGCTGTGGGGTGAGCAAAATGCAGGTAACACCGCCAGCACTCTCTCTCTCTCTCTCTCTGTGTGTGTCTAGCAATAGTCCAAATATTTGTTGTACAGCCCCCAGTCCCACACAGCACGCAAAGCCCAAAAAGCAAGGCTTACAAAATTACACTGCAACCAAAAAAACGAGCTCATTGGTGCAGAAAAGATGTGCTTCAAAATAAGGAGAGGAAATACTGCGAATTATCTCATTAAATTGCATTTTTTAATACATAATTTCTACATAAATCGTCCTTTAAGCCATGGGTTCGCGTTTTCTTTCAGTGTAGGTCAAAGAGTAGGCGTGGTTGGTTTGGGTTTTGCGTGTCTGTGTGGCTAGGCAAGGATGTGGATGGGGCTGGCAGTAGGGGTAGCAGCTCAATTTCAGCTAAGGACAACACAGCAGACCTAGAGAAGTACACACTCAGACACACACACACACACACACACACACACTCCCTGGCTGTGGCTCTTTCTCTTTCCTTTTCCTTTTCCTTTTCTCTTTTGCTTATTGCCATTCCTCGTCTTTCTTTTCTTTGGCTGAAACGCATTTAATGGTCGAACGAATGGTTCCCCCCCGCCACCAGCCAACACGTTCACTGTCGGTGGGGTTGAGGAGAGCACACAAGGGTGGGCTGGCCAGAAGGTAGGTAGGTAGGTAGGGGTTGTTCCACACTGCTTGCCTGTTCAGCAGAGTCACGCAGCGGCGGTAAGGGTTGCTGCTTGGGCCGCCGCCTACAGTGCGTGTCTTCGTGTGTGTGTGTGTGTGCGGGATGGCAAATAGTTTGCCAGCGGTGCGAGGGAGAGGCCCTATGCCTACACGTTTAACCCATTGGCTGCCATTTGGCCCATGGACACAAACAAGAAGCCCTGCGCCCATTGCTAGGAAATAAATGTCAAAAATTGCTGAGTGGCACCCTCGCTGGGCGAAGAGATTTTTTTGAAGGATTGGAGTATTTTCGGCATCATTTGAATAGCATAAAGGAGCAACCCTTTAGGATGGATGTGAGATAAATGGCTTAAAAACTCAAAGCACCGACGGATGTTCTTGGCAGAACACAGATGTAAGACCGAAGTTACTCTGGCTAAACCTTTTCGATCTCGATAGTTGGATATTTAGAGTCGCTAGAAGCTCCTCAACTTGCCAGTTCTGGTACTCAATAATTATTTTACTTCTTCACCTTTTCTTTTTCGCCTTTTCATGTTTCTTCCTGATGGCCTGCTCCTCTTTTGAATGCATGCGTTGAGTGCTAGAACTTATTAGAGTGAGAGCAGGACAGGGAGGGGGAGAGAGAGATCGGCAGAGAGAGAGAGAGAGAGAAACCGCAAGCACATGCTCAAGGTTAAGCTCAAAGCTCGCTCAAGTGTGCAAACAAAAGCACAAACAAACACACACGCCACAGCTCAGGCAGAGTAAGATAAGGAGAGAGAGAGAGAGACAGAGAGGAGACAGATTGGATCTGCATACATCGATCGCATCGATTGCGTTTACTCGATCGATTTGATTGAGTCAACTTCAGACGAAACATTCAACACTGAAGGACTAAACACAAAGCTGCATGTCCCCATAGCTGCTGTAATTTTACAACACTGCCTGACAGCATTGTGGTTTCCCACACAAAGTAGTCTCCTGGTTTCATTTCATTTGCCACTCCATTGAGTTACCATTTTTGTTCAGAGCTCCTACAGTCCTTATCCTACACACAAAAAGGTTAAACAAAATTTCCGTTTCTGTATCATTAAAGTCTCAGTCTGAAACAATGCAAAAAGAACAGCAGCAGCAGCAGCGGGAACAGCCGAGTGAGAAAGTGGAGCCGCCGAATCAGTGCCAGTCGCTGCCAGAGAATGAGAAGAAAAACCAAAGGGCGCTACTGATCAAGGCCCTCGGGCGTTTCCGACCGGAGGATGCAACTCCCCTGCAGTTCTACAACTGTGTGCGGGAGGCGTGCATAATGCACAACTGCAGCATTGATGAGGGCCTGGAACGGGCGGTCATTAATTGGCCTAAACTCAGCACCAGACAGCGGAATCTCTACGATTCGGTATGTCCTGTGGTACGAATATCGTGGTAATTCGAATCTCTATATTCCCTCCTTTTCCCCAGCAACGGCATGCGGAGCTGCCCATTCCCGTGCCGCGTCACCTTGTCTATCGCGCCTTTGAAAAGGAGCGAAACGGTCTATGGACATTGGGACGCTCCGCGGCATCCACCAATGGCTCGACCTCGTACACGGTGGAGGCATACAAGCCAACGCCGAATCCCAGCAAGCTGCGAGCTCAGCTGAACGCCAAGAAGCCCAAGTACGACAACATGCGCACCCTGTCGCCCAAGAGTGCCGCCACCCAGAGTCTACCGCCGCAGAATGTGCGAGTGTCACCGGCTTCTGGTCGAAGGATACGCACTCTGATGCCGCCACCACAGCTGCCGATGTCAGTGGCAAACGTTCAGGTCAGCGGATCAAATGCATCCAAAGGACGCATCTTGTCGACGGTTAGCATCGCGCAGAAGACACTGAGAAAACGCAGGCGCCTGAAGAAAATAACACACAAAAGTGGAACAGTGATAACCCCCAAACGTTGGAGTTTATCCAGTTCGGGCAACAATGCCAATGCCAACAAAACAACTGAAAACTCTTCCATGAAGCACAAGAAAAAGCAAAAATCGAAGAAAACTGTCAAGAAATCGATCAAAACCGATCAAAAGTCAAGTGTGAAAACCAATTGGCAACTGGCAATCGGAGGTGTTCGGCAGAATCTGAAAAAGAAAACCCTTTGAACCCATATAAGGTTTGATATCACCCCTGTGATGGATGTTACACTTTTTTTCTAATGTTTCAAATAATATTTAACAGCCTTTCAAATTGAATGTCCAGGATAATAGTACAAGGATCGAAAGTAAATATCACAAAAAGCACAAAACAAATTGCATGGGACAGCTTCAATCTAATTAGAGACTTAAGAACGGGTTTGAAAAGTTGTACAAATTTCGAAATTTGAATAAGTTTAGGCTGTGAATATTTGGAATTTATTGATGTTCTATTATGTATTAATACAGAACTATAAATAAAAATAATCTGAAGACTTTAGAAATATTTCCCCATGCATTCAAAATAACAGAGAAGTTTCAGTTTTTGTTTTGGAAAAGAGAATCCAAATTCAGTCGAAGACCAGCGAAAACAATTCAAAAATATTCCTGGAATCTGTCGATAAATAAACCCAAGAGAAGAAGCCCTTTTTTTGTTTGTTTGATTTAATCTCGTTATTTTTGTATTTACTGAGTGATTCTGTTGCTGCTGAGGCAGCCCCAACACTTCCAACTGGGGGGCAGAGAGTAGGCACAGAAATCGTTCTGATGAACCGTTAGTTAATGCACCAACAACAAGTACAACCACAATGCCACAACTACAATAATACAAGGCAAATAAACACAGAGAAAACCCGAAAAAAGATAAATGAAATCAGCAAAAAACATAAAAAAAATAGGCAACAAAATGTCACGCTTTGGGTGTCGCATCCCTTGATACCCTTACAGAGCAGATCAGCATTTACCTTCTAACAGTAATAAACAATAATAATAAACCTGACATAAGATAAATAAACATTTCGGCTGTAACTTACTCATTCAATCAATCATTCCCATTTTTTCTAGGGTATACAAATTCGCAAAAAAAAATGTGAGAAGAATTCGCAAAAATTGTGTGACACGCAGCAGAGCGGCGACGGCAGCTGCGGCAGTCGAGCATTTGACCTAAATTCTGTGGACAGAGACTTCTTCCTCTCTACTTCTGTCCGTCTCCAACTACTTTATGTTCTTATTTTCGTTGCTTCTTTTACTGATTCCTAACGCGCTTTTGTGCGTTTGCCCCAGCAAAGACAACACACAAGCACAGAACAGCAGCACACAAAATTTGCTAATTTTGCAAATGAAAAAGCAGAAAAGGCAGAAGCAGAAACAGAAACAGAAACAGAAAACACACACAAAAGCACACACATTTCAATTCCCGCATAGAGCACAGAACGAAACAGAAGAAACCCAAAAGAAAGAAAAAAAAAAGCAACAGCCTGAAACAACTGTACACAAAAAGCAAAAGTCAACCCGGCAGTGGAATGCCTCTTCGGGCAGCATTATTTTTGCTGTTGCTGTGTTTTCTGCCTATGTGACGATCGCTGTGAGTTTTTTGTTTTCTTATTGTTTTGGGGAATTCTACAACAAAGATTTCTCCATTGGGGGGATTCTTTTTGTTTTTGTTTTTAATTTATGCGAAAAGTTTCGTATTCTACCTGTTCTGTGGGGGGATTTAAATGCGACCCAAAAGGATTCGGTTTCATGCATAGTTCTTCAAGGTAACTAACAAGTTTTATTTGGACATCGAAGGAGTTTTCTATATTATTTTGCTTATCGCCTCATTGCAGTTTCAACTGGGATATTCTGGGATATTCGAGACATATTTAAATGCATATCAAAAATATATGCGCATACCCCAATAAAATGTCTTACATTTTTGCTTCCTTTCAAATCCACGTAACTTATATAATTATTAGCTTTATCCTGGTGTTCTCACACAAGTTTTTATGATCTTTGTCTAATCTTTTTGCATTTCTTAATGTTCCATTAATGTTTTCCATTCATTTTACTTCAAGGATTGTTCGTGTCTCTCTCCCACTCTCCCACTCTTTCGCTTGCCCTTTCTGCATAATTTCTTAAAAACTTTCTGTAGCTACAAATCTTATAAAACTTTTGTTGGCACCCCAAACACCCCTGCCACCATCAGCTTAATCACCTACTGGCTTTGCCAGTGCCACTCATCTTTTCTTTAATTTTATTTTCCTTCTTTTTTTTTTGCTAATTCAATTCGTTGCTGCTGGTGCGGGCTTTGAGTCATCCATTGGCAGCGTTACCTCCATTTCGCTTCTATCTCTATCTGTATCTGTATCTGTATCTGTATCTTTTCCTTTTATTTTCTTCTAAATGTATAGCCGCTTACGCACAGGAAAACTTTCAGTTTTGGTGCAGCGTCATTGCCCGACGTCAGGGCGCCTTCGACTTGCGTTGGTCTCTTTTTCCGTCAGTGCAAATTGACTTCTAACTTTTTTGTTTCCTGCACATAGCACATGGAGTAAATGAAATATATATTTATTTATTGGTTAAATATATGCCAAATGGGTTTTGTTTTCAACAGAAATAGTGCTTGAGCGGAGGGCTACATACAGTCCACAGTTATGTGGCCATCTCTAGAGTAAAGTATCTTTGTATCTGCACATCTGTCTGTGCCATCTATCAATTGTGTCTCTCTCTCTCTCTCTCTCTCTCTCTCTCTCTGTCTGGCTTTCTATGCACATTTCCGCGAGGCGCTAACTAGCTAAAAGCTGCTGCTAAACTTGGTAGCATTAACTAGCTTAATCCCTAACCCTGCGCCTCCTCATCACTGACCTTCTACCCGTTTAGGTGCTGCCTGTGTGTTGTCAAGCTGCTGCTGTGTGCTGTCCGCTGAGCAAAAGTACAGCGCCGATTACGCAATGCGTTCGGTTGTGTTTCGCACTCAGATACAGCTACAGATAAAGATAGATAGAGAGGGACAGAGAGACAGCAACAGCAGCGGCAGCAGCAACAACAAAAGTTTTGTTTCGTTTCCGCGATCAACGCGCGACGCTCGCGAAAAAAAGCTCACACACACAGACCCACAGAAATTCGCAAACCAAAAAAAAAAGAGTATCTTGTGCGTGCGACCCAATTGGAAATTTGGCATACATAGAAAACGAATGAGTGGGAGAGGGAGAGGGAGAGGTAGAGAGTGACGTAGAGAAGAGCGGGAGAGCGGGCGGGCGAGAGAGGAACGCAGAAGCACAGCTGCTTGCGATGGGGCACACAACAGTTAGGCAGCGAACCATACATACATATAGATTTTTGTGTGTGCGAAATAATACTCTAACCATGGGGCTGGCGGGGCAGTTAGACTTTGCCATGGTCTATGCAACATTTATGGAGAAATCGAAATCAAAGAAATTCCTTCAATCTTGAATTGTTTGAATATATTCCGCAGCACAGTTTTTATAATTTAAATTTAAATTTAAATTAGAGCATTTAATAATCCTCAAAGCGCGTAGATCCAACTTAAGTAAGTTCATGGAGAAATGAACACTAAAAGATATGGCAAAAATGATGCGTACAAACATATGTACATCAGTACATAATGTAGATGTTTGTGTACGTATTTATTCATTGCTCATTTGCTAGGTTGTGTGGCCTCCCCCCGCATCTGTGGGCCTGACCTTTGGCTTGACCGTGGGCGTGAATTGCGAATAGTTGCGAAAACCCAGAGACGAAATGGCACACAAAAAAGTGTTTCTAGCTGAAATTCAATGCTATCTATACAGATACGCACATTCACGCGCAGTCTACACGCACACGCACACACACACACTGGCGGGACTGAGTAAATTAGTTCAGTAGGTGCGTTGCCATTGTTCCCTGCTGTTGTTCTTGGGTTTAATTTTAGCTGAACGCAAACTATTTCTCAACAGTTTGCGAGAGTGAAACATAAAGAGCGGAGAGAGAGAGAGGGATGGCTAAGGGGCGCCAGCGGTGGACAGAGGGAACTACAAAAATTCGCACATATCTGTCCTTGACACACATTGCGTATACGCAATCTACGCAGCCGGCTTTCGGCGGCCCCCGGCTCGTTTCTTCTCTTCCATGTTGATTTTTTATGATTATATTTCGTTTTTTTTTTTTTTTTTTTTTGTGTGTTTTGTTTATGAGTGCGTGCGAATTTTTTTTGCACATTTTGTTTGCCATTTTTTTGCTGCCGCGCCTGACCTACATACGAAATCTAACAGATACAGATAACATATGTTTCCCCCACACCGCCGTTTTGGCACAATGCGGAAGACATATTTCGCATCCATTTGAAATCGATTGCGACTATGGAAATGTAAGGAAGAGCTGTCATTGATTAATGATTGCGTCTCGCATTGCAATTTTCTCTCCGTGTTGTAATGCCAAAAAGCCAAAAGGTCTTCTTGGACAGCTGGCTGACAGCAGCAAAAGATACTTTTTTGTGAGATTAGAAAATCAAAAAATTCCCCGAATCTTGATCTTCTAAACTAAACCTAAAAAGTATCTGGGGATAAGTGTCCTTTGAGTGCGAATCAAATTGTGAGATCATTTCCGGGTTCTGCATTTCCCGATTTGTTGAAATACTTTTGTCTTCTATATCGAATTTGTTCATTGAAACGCTGCGTACGTGCTTCGTCTCTCTTCTGTTTCGTGGCTGCGATAACACAAAAAACGACCCAATCATAAATGTGCAAAAATATAAATTGTTTTTTGTTGCATTGAATGTACAGCAAAGCAAAGTCTAGATCCATAATTAGGTATTCTGAGTGACACTTTGAAAGAAATTCTGAACTATTTCTTCTTAAGTTTTCTGCGTTTTTTGATCAATAAACCCCTTAATGTCTGCTTCTTTCTGGAATTGCTCTGAGTTGATGAACATCTAAGTTCAAATGTCATTAAAGCTATAGATTTTGGTGTTCTTTGCAATGTTTCTTGGGGAATTTCGAATTAAAAATAGATCTGTGTAGGACTTATGTACATAAATATGTATCTTTGTTCGTAATTATGTACTTGGGCATTTCCCCTGCCCGAAACGAAAATGTCAAGTGTGACTGATAAACGAAAGAAGCGAAAAAAAAACCATATTTTTTTGTTGCTTGGTGTTTGCCAAACATATGCGAAATTGCGTAAGCAAACGGCAGACGACGCGAACGGCAAGCGGTAAGCGTGTGAGCGAGCGAGCGATTAGAAGAGTGTGAGCGTGCGAGCGAGCAAGCAAGCGATTAGAAGAAAGACACGGCGAGAGAGAGAGAGAGAGAGAGAGAGAGAGAGAGCGAACACGTACACCCGTACGCAGCGCAACAAGAGAGCCGAAGAACAAGAGAATTTGCAAAAATATCGCAAAAACACAGACACACACGCACGTCGCTCACGGCGGCGGCCGCTGCTCTTCAACTTGACTTTGAAAAATGTTGACAGAGAGAGCGACAGAGATGGAGACGCGACAGAGACCGTGAGCGAGAGCAGGCCAAGGCTTAATTTTTGGCAACATTGCCTTTGCGTTTGCGTTTGCCGTTTGGCGTTTGCCTTTTGCCATTTATTTGCTTTTGTTGTCTTTTCGATGCGTGCGCCCGTACGCTACGCACTTTTTTGATGTTGTGCGTGTGTGTGTGATTTGCGAATTTCTCAGCTGTGTTTTGTGTTTTTGCTGGAAGAGAGAACGTTGCCCGCCGCCAGCAGAGTTCATTGACTTTTTGCGAATTTTGTGCGTGCCTCTGCCTCATTTTTTTTTTTTTTTTTTTGCATGGTTTTGAGGCCTATTGAAGTGCTGCGCTGTCGCTGTCGCTGTCGCCGCCGTTTTCTCTATGGCTCTGGCTCTGTCTCTGTCTCTGTCTGGCTGGCTGGCCTGAGAAATTTTAGTGCGTGTCGTTGATCTCTTTCATAGTTTTTTTGGCCGCCGCCTCGGGGTTCATTGAACCTTTTCCGATTTGTGGGCTCTTTTTTTATTTGCACGGCACAAAAGTTCAATAGACTCGCGAATTTGTGTTAGGCCTCTCAGCCTCACAGAAGAATTGTATTAATCATTTGATGTTTTCCGCTTTTACCCCCCTTTATTTTCAGGGTGTAACTTTTTGCGAAATTAATTAATGTTGCTGGTAAAAATTTTAGGCAGTTTAATCTGATGTGTATTTGTTTTAGTCTTTAAAGATATGTTTGAGGATGATGAAGCTTAAAAATATTATGAAAAATGTACACCTGGCTCAGCTATTGGCTATTCCCCCCCTTTTTGGGTTACATTAGAAGCCATTGACTCTGCTTGAGAGTAGCCCAAAGTCCTTCAAGTAGTAAGACTTTCAGCTATTCTTACCAGAAAAAGCAACTAAAAAGTATTTTCATTTTGTTTTCCCCTCTGCTCGGAAAATGTTTGTCGGTTTTAGCAGAAATATTTGACAATTTGAAGTGCCACAATTTGGCTCCAAAATTGCAAAAGAATATTGCTTCTAAAATATAAGGGTGCAGCGCACATAAACTCCATTATTTATAGCTTATAAATAATAAAATATAATATCTGTACAACTTTTACTTTCGCGCCCGTGGGTTTGACTCTTTTTCTTAAGCTTCTCTGCCGCTCTCCAACTCCTTTGATGATGGTAAAATAATGCCCGCATTCGCATTCAACAATCGATCTTTCACGCCTCTTCTCCCCCGCCTCCTACTCCTACTCCTACTCCTCCTCCTCCTAATCCTCATCCTTCACCGTTCCCTTCCACGACACTCTTTCTAATGCCGACTCCAACATTTATGTGGTATCTTTCACTCTCTTTCTCCAACACAGAGATCATTCGGTTGGCTATTTGTGAGAGTTGCCATCATTTTTCAACGCTTCAGAGTCGTGAGGGGGTGGCATGCCCAGGTCTCCCCTCCCCTTTCCACTAGCCACATCCCCAGAGGGGTGTTGCTGAGGTGAGGGCATTATTTATGCCAAATTTATGCATTTTGTTTCTCCTTTATTTTTATGTTCATTCCAAGGCGGCGGCGGCTTCTTCGTCTGTTGCTGTTTTCTGTCTCAACTTTCGAAAGTTCTCTTTTAGCTTTTTTTTTTTTTGGTTGCCACCATTTTGGCCTAAAGTCATGGGAACACACATTTTGCAATGGTCAAAACGAAGAAGAAGTGGTCGCTGGTGCCGCTTTTTTTTTGCTGATTCTCTCTCCATCTCTCTGGCGGTGAAATTCAGTTTCTAATTGCCGCCAAAAAGCATTTTGTCTAAAGCTGGTGACATGGACAAAAAGGTCAAGCCTTTCTTTCACAAAACTTCACCGCAAATAAACGATCAACTTTTCTCGTGTTTCACAGGAAGGTTTCGGCTTCGGGAAGTTGAGAAATAAAATCAATTGAAATAAATCCAACACTGTAAAACAATCCACGCAATCTCCAAAGGTTTCATTTGTCTCTGATGTCATTATACCAACTATTTTTGAGTACTGTGTCCCTCAATCTCTCTAAATTACAAATATTTCTATGATTTCCCCAAAAAGTGTGTTCCGAAATTCGTGGCCACAGAGAAACAAATATTCCCAAGCATTGAAGTGGCTTCTCCTTCGCTTGGTTTTTGCTCTTGTATGTTCCACAATTTCTAAAACCAAAAATCAAACCGGATTGTTCATGGGAAACTCTTTTTTTTTTTGGTTTATTTTATTTTTTGCTGGCCCCTTCCAAACGCAAATCAAATGGCATAAAACAAGAAGAGCGGCGGCAGCCACAAGGCCACAAAGAAAGAAACCAAAAATTGTCACCCAAAAAAGAAACCCTAGGCAAAAAACACAAATACCCTTTTGTACAGGGTACAATGCATTTCATCAAAGTTTTGGAAACGAAACATAAGCCAGTTTAGTTGAGTTTTGGTTGTTTTGTGAGTAAAGTTTTGAAGAAAAGGAAATGCAAACAAAATGCTTGACGCGTTATGCAGCAGTGCCACTCGGCTGGCTGTTCTTTTTTCTTTCGTAGCATGTTTGTATTTCTGTATGTATTCGAAGCGTGAGGCCTTCCCTTTTCCATTCCATGACAAATAATAGACGGGACGATGCTCTAATATGTGTGTGGGTGCGTGCTCATCATTTGAAAATTATTATGTAACGTGGAAGCGTAATTAAAACAACAAACAAAGGAGTGAGCGTACGAGCGAGCAGCAGGCAGCAGGCAGCAGATACAGATACAGCACACAGTTACAGATACAGATACAGATACAGATACAATGGCTAACTGAATTAACCTTGTTCTGTGTGTGTGCCCCAATGGACGGAAATCGCACAAACAGCACAGAGATACGAGATACTTTTTGTATCTTTATTTGTATCTTGTGGGGTCCTTGGCTATAATTAATCCACAATTACACACAAACACAGACAAGCACACACACACGCACAGCAGAGAACTGCTGCGAACACGCAAACTTAAGCTGCAAACTGTACAGCCAAAAACAACGATCAGATATAACCATTTTATATGTACGATATACCTACACATATATGTACTTGTATGTACAGAAAATGTTTCTTTTTTCTTTTGGTTAAACAATAAATAAAATGCAACTCCATCCAAAATGCTAATTGCCAATGGGTCAGAGACTTGCACTGGACTGGGTGCTGGCTGGCACTTGCATGTCAACATTTTCCAACAGCAAGCCGTGCAGTGCAGCTCCCCCCCCAATAGTTGCTGTTGTTTTAGCTTTGGCCATTAGCTGAAAACTCAGTCACACAATGTGTCACGCAGCGCCCAAAAAGCAATACACACACACACCGCACACCTGCACACCTGCACACCTTCTGCTAACACGCATACGCAATGGTGTGGCAAATCAGGGAAAATGTACTGGCGGTGCAGCGAAGGCAAGAGGCAGGGGCAACACAAAATCACAGCTCTATGGGCTTTAAGGTTTTTAGCTTTTACTTTCTTTTCAATTTTGGTTGCCCAATGTTTTTCCCATTTTCATACACCTGCTGCAAAATGCGGCACGTGTGAGTTTGATTTAAAGTTTGCCAGAGAAGTATTTAAGGCAACCAAAATATAAATAGAAATCAAGATAAAAACAATGGGAAGAAGGTCAAAATATGTATATTGATGTATGGCTAATTATGGAGAAAGTTTCATGCATCAAAATATTATTTTTTTTTATATTTATTTATATTATTATAATTCCAATGAAAAAATAACCCATAAGATTCATGTTGAAGCTTATCATCGTTTATGTTATTAGTTTATTTGTATGCCTGCTTTACTGCTAAGCCACTCTGTGAGGCGAAAGAGACAAAGTATCTCTCAAGTGTTCTAGATAGTTGCGCAAGTCGCTCTCTGCCTGCATGGATTACGAATATTTCTACTTGCTAGCAGTACCCCTGGCTCTTTTCTTATTGTTGCCATTCAGTCGCTCGCCGGGTGTTATGCATTATAATTGTACAACAACAGGCGGCGGCTGTCAGATAAAAGGCAATAGCCAAGCCAGCAGCCACACAGCGAAATAATAAAATAAAGCAACAAGAAACAAGAAAAACGCAGGCGAAGAAACAGAAGAAGAAAACAAAAAGTTGAACAGCGCAAACTGAGAAATGCGCAATAATTGATGCACGCAAAATGCGATTTGGCCGCCCCTGCCCACCGCAAGCAAATAAGTGGGCGCCACGTGGGTGCAAGACGCACTGGGAGGGATGGGTGTGAGCGTTGCATATAATTGCGTTATAGTTTGTAGTTGTTGCAGTGCCACAGCGATAACACACACGAAAGCGCACAACAATTACAAGGGAAAGAGTTTGTTCGTTGTTTTTGTTTTTGGTTTTTGGCTTTAGGGTGACCCTGCCCCACACGAGGCATTGCATGCGCAAGCTCTCACTGCGTCTCTCTTGATTTGGGATTTGCATTTGTTGCATTCTCTTAAGTTCTTTTGTTGTCTGCTCGCCTATTAATCACTTCCGCCAAAAGCAGTCCCGCACTCGCCCTATCTCTCTCCCAGCGTGGCTTAGCAGCAGTCAAGGGTAAAGCGTGGCACCTCCAACCCCTAATCAGCCAACTTTTGTACGCATTTCAAATTGATTGAACTTTGACGGGGCGAAATGCTTTCAATTAGCAGCAAATCAATCAAGTGGTGACCCTGAAAACGTGTGAGCTCTGGCAGAATTGTATGAAGATATGCCATGGAAGAGTAAAATGACTTCAACGTACTTTTGCTAAGCCACTCTGAGAGAGAGAGAGAGAGAGAGAGACAGCGCTGAATGGTCTACAGAAATACGATCACAAGCGAGTGCTCAACCAGAGCTCTATTTATCGCTTGGCCTGTGGTGCCATAATCTCTTGCATGTACGTACGTACGTACGACCCAGCTGATGATTGGGGCGCCACATGCGTTGCAAATTGCACGTTGCAACGTCGTGAGCATTTCAGTATTTCTTTGCTCAGCTGAGCACGCATTTTCGATAAAAAAAATGTACAGAAAATATAGCAGGAATTACATAAAAAAAAAGAACAACAGCAAAAACAACCCATGAATGCATGAACGGAGAGAGAGCGTATTAAAAGTTTAGCACGCAAACACGCGGTGGCGTATGCGTAATAAACACACACACACACACACACACAGAGAAAAACTAGAGCAAAAAATTAGCATCTCTTAAGCAGACCAATTCGATGGGCAACAATTGAGATGTTTTCAGTGTATGATTTTCCAGAGAACTTTCAAAATAGTTCCCAACCCAATTCCGGGCCATTCTAGCGACAATCAACTACCAAATGCAACTTTATTTGCCCCTTAAAATTCTATAGAATTTCTACTGCTACTTCTAGCGCTGCTTTTTTGTTTTGTTTTCTGTTGCTTGGTTTGGGCCAAGTCATGATAGCGGTTCCATGCCACAGAATTGAGCGTGCGAAACTAGAAACTGGCCGAAACGAACGATGCAAGCGGCAGTGCTGCTGCAGGCCACCAAGTGCTACCAGTATTGAGTTTCATCTCAAAAACACTTCAACTCCAGACAGATATCTGGCTGTCAACGCTGCAGGGAAAGACAGAGAGTCTGAGTTGCTCGCCCGGGAGTCTCTGAGAAGCAGGAAAAACCGAATTGAGGTAAAGTAAAATTGATTTGTCACGTTGCCGCATAAATTGCACATAATTATGTAAGCTGTGTAACTGTGTTTTTTTTTCTTGTGTTGTTGCATCGTCGTTGCATTTCACTTTGCCAACTGGCACTTCTCTCTCTCTCTCTCTCTTCTTTCTTCACATTCAATCAATAGAAATAGCCTTTGCCTTTGCCTTTGCCTTTGTTTCTCTTTCTCTGTACTATTTGTGTGTTGTTTTATGCCATTTCATTGAATTAGGCCTTCATTTTTGTCATACGGGGTGCCAAGTGTTTCCATTAATTACCCTGGGAACTGGGAGATGGATGGAGATATCCAAACCAGATATAGCACCCAACAACAGTTAATAGAAGTAACGGTTTCTTCTTGGCAGCGAGTCATTCAGCTGAGCTACGCTGGAAGAGAGCAACAGCTGGAAGCTGGCCCGTGAGTCTCTATTGAAAATTCATTTAGAATGTTCTTTTGTTCTTCTAAGACTTCAACTTTTGTTTAAGTGTTTTTCGTTTCTATTACTTGAATTTATTACACACAAAACTTTTAGAATTTTGCCAAAAACAATAATAATTGCCAAACAACTGATAATATTAATCCTAGCCTGGATTATGTTCGGGCTGCGCCGGAAGGGTATCTCGTAGGCCTCTCGGATGCGGAGCCCATTGTCGTGGGCCTTCGCCTTGTCGGTCAGCTGTTGCCTGAACCAATTAAAATAGGCAAAATATGCGCCGAAAAGGCAACGACATATACAGCCCTTCTGGCGTCCAATGTTGCCCATCAACCAAATGCGATGGGTTTGCCTCTCGATTAGCCCGATACACCGGACCGCAGTGGCGGCGAGCAGCATCCTTGACAGCCGTCACGTACTCCGGCAAGAGTAGCAGATCCGCTAGCAAAGCTACAAAAATATATTCACATGGTATGGCCTCATGCCCAAATAGAGATGATGCCAGCCAAAGAGGCCACCAAATAGCCAGCGAATGTAAAGATCTCTGATTCCTCATTGTCAATCGTCAGTTCCTCCCATTCCTTAACCGGCGGCTGTTTCTTATTGGTTGTATTCGTGTTTGAAGCGCCAGTAGGAAGCCATCCTGTAGACATCGTGTCATAAATGCAGCGTTTTTTGGTTTTAAATTTGTACCTTTTGTGGGAGAAGTTTTGTTCTGTTTACGAACAGATATTGAAAGTGAGCTAAGCCACTCTGGCATAGAGAGATACTCCACGCAAAATACGAGCACAAACGAGTGCGTCGCGTCCTGCGTTGCATTTTGCACACCCCGGAACAAACTAGACGCCGTTTGATCCAAATTACTACATCAGAAAACCTTTCATTTTTTTTTTAGTAAACCCACAAAGTCCATTAAAAAAAAAAGAATGCTAAAATTATTTGCACAATTTTTGTTTGTTTGTTTGTTTGGCTTTTTTTTCGTTTGGTGATTTGTGATTTTTGAAGGCCAAGGTCGCCGCACTGCATATGGGATCATAATGAGCAGAGAAGACCAAAGAGAGAGAAGCCAAAAGCAGTTGCTGTTGTTTTTGGGTTGGGTTTTCGGCGCTGATCGAAGCGGAAGTAAAGCGACGTCGGTCTGCCCCTCAACAATGGGGTAAGTGAATGCTAAAAAAAAGCAACAAAAAAAGATCGTACCAAACAAAATAAACCACAGAAACACACAACAACAAAAAAAACAGAGATCTGTGTGTGTGTGTGTGTGTGTTTGCTGTCAAACACTTGTGTGTGTTTGTGTGTACCCAAACATGGCGCGCTGTCTGTCTGTCTGAAGGTTTCTGTAGGTTTTTTTTTGCAGTTTTTTCAATTGAAATTTTTTTTTTTCACATTTGCGAAATTGTTTTAATTAGCCCAAAAACCTCTCCGTGCGCCGCTTTGTACGCTCTCTATGCGTTAATTGCAGTTTCCAAAATTAGCTAAAACGAAGAAAAAACAGCAAATACAGTCACATGGCCGTCATCGTCATCAGTCTGTCATGGCTGTCAAAGCACTCGTCGTTGTTGCTGGTTTTCTGTTGTTGTACGTTTCTTTTCTTTGATTGACAGCTGGTGGTGCCCGGCTACCCTTACCCCACAAAAGAGTAATCGTTTTGGTCCCGCCCCTGTGTGCCGCCGTGCCGTGCCGTGCCGCCCCGTGTGCGGCATTCCTTCTAATGCTTTTGTTCATGAACGGGCCAAGTAGTACACCATATGTACAGTCATTAGAGAGCAGAGGATCAAGCTGGCTTCCTACTTAAGTACATACATCCCCCTTTAGTTCCATTTCAATGGCAGTCAATGGCCACACAGTGCTCGGCCATTGATTCCATTATTATTTATTAATATTTTGCTGCTTTATAATTATTTCCGTTAAATCTGTTGACAAAACTTACCTTAAACTAAAACACTCGCCAGTCGGGCGTTACCCGTCCAGCAATCCATAAGTTTCAATTTTTGCAATTGATTTTTGTCCTGGGGGCCGTCGTCTACGTCGCTTGTTTTTTGTTTATTATTTTTTATTTGTTGTTTTTTGATGTTGCAGTTGTTTTTACTTTTTACTTTTTCCCTTTTCCTTTTACTTTTCTTTCTCAGCTTGTTCTTGTTTTGTTTTTCTTTTTGTTTGTTGTTGCTTGTAGTTGTTGTCGCTGCTGCAGTTGTTGTTTTTGTTTTTGTTTTTGTTGTTGTTGCTTTTTTGTTTGGCTCAAACTTTAAATTTTTATTTCGAAATTGTTGCACACCGAAATATTGTTAATGTTAATGGGGCTGGTTTTACAACACTGTTTTGAGACCGAAATAGAAATCGTTCCGAAAGAGAGACAGAGAGCGCGAAAGAGAGACAGAGACAGAGACAGAGACTAAGAGTTAATGAGAATGTTTCTTTCCTTCCTTTTGTGTTTCCTTCTTTTCCTTTTTCCTTTTTCTCTTTTATTTTTGTTTAGTTTCTTTCACAGAGTAGCCCCAAAAACAGATGAAAATAGTTTTTATTTTATTTATTTGAAGAGTTGTTGCTGCTGCTGCTGCTGCTGCTGCTGTTCCATAAACATTTAATTGGTCCTTGGTTTGTTGCTGCTTTTTACCTCAAGTCGAGCCGTGACTGTACCAACTCCTTTTCGTGTGTGTGTGTGTGTGTGTGTGTGTGTGGTAGGGAGACGGTGCGTATGCGTATGCGTGTGTGTGTGAGAGTAGGGGGGGGCTTTAGAGAGTGTTTTCGCTTTTGTTTTTATTCCTTTCTTGTATTTATTTATTTTTTAGCCAGAGAGCACTGCCAGAGTTGTAGCGTGTTGAGTGGATTCTTCTAGAGTTGCCTTTCGATTTGTTGCCGAGATTTTGTTTGCTTTGTGAAATTTGCATTTAGATTTTTGGTTTCCTTTTTTGTTTGTTTTCTCTTTGAGTTTTACACGCTTTCTTCTTCGTTGAAATTTGGAATTTTGAAGAATATGCTGCAAGTAGAAGAGAGAGAGAGAGAGATGAATACAATTTTGAGATTATTAATGTGCGAAATTTGTGTCTATATTTCTTTTATATTTAGTTGAAATAAGCTCCAATAGTTGTTGCCCAACGTAAATATATTTTTACTATAAAGAACCGCATCAACCGATCAAATCCTTAAAACTATTTCTTAGATCGAAGAAAATCTTCATAAAATTCTGGTTAATAATTATCCTCTGCCAAACTCTTTATGTGTTTTTAAAGAAAGCCTTGGAGGGCCTTTATTAATTACATGCACAAATCTTGTTTCATTTTGCTTAAATGTAGGCTATGGCAAATGTCACAAAGTGAGTGCAAATACGACAGAGAGCGCCAGAGAGAGAGATGGCAAAGAACTTTCACTATTTTAATTACCCGAAATAAATGTTGTTCTTGTTGTGAGGGGGAAGGAGGCTCAGGGGGAACTCTGCTCTGTTGTTTGGTGGAGGTCCTTCTCTAAGGACAAGAGTCAGTGGCAGTGGCAGTGGCAGTGGCAAGTGGTGGGAAGAGGCAAAAGCTGAATGGCAATGCCACACACAGTTGCTCGTTCGTTGTTGTTGCCTTAAAAAGTCTGTAAACTGTCTGCGTTGTTGCCTCAAGTGCCACACACACACACACAAATAGAGGGAGAAAGAGAGAGAGAGAGAGAGAATGTTTCGGTGAAATTAACACAAGAGAAAGCCATATGTGTGTGTGTGTGTTAGATGGCAAAAGTTTTGACTGCTGCTGCAACATGTGGCATGACGCTTAATTATGACGTTGAAAAACACACACACACACACACAGAAGTCAAAGCAGCGTAACAAAAGTCAAGTCAACTTTTGAATTATGACGACTTTTTGGGCTACTTGTTCTCCATCGAATGGCTGCTACCTCGTAGCTTTTCCAGGGCGTCTTTCATTTGATTCGATTTGTGGCAGTTTTTTGTTTTAAATATATTTTATACTTTTTTTTTATATATATTTAATTAATTTATAAAGAAAACATTCATCGTTCAGGAAAAATGTAGAAATGTATTCTAGATTAGTTTTTGGATTCTTCCTGGTTTTCAGCAACAATTTTTGGATGAATAAAATCATCGTCTGCCTGTCTATTCGTCTGTCCTGTCCTGTCCTGTCCTTGGCATTCCGTTTTACACTTTTGCATATTTTAATCAGCCGCAAGAATAAGATGAAAATGATGATGATGCTGATGCTGTGAGGGGGAAGAAGATTCAGAGTCAAAGTCACTGAAAGCGACAGACACAGCCTGCTGAAAACGTGCGTCAGTCAGCCTCTCTCTCTCTTGCTCTCTGTTTGGCATTGAAAAAGTTTCTTTCTCCTTTCTTTTTTAGCTTTTCTGTGGGTTCTGCAGCAGCTATAAGTAGGTTGCTCTGCCTGTCTGATTATCCGCTCAAGGAAAAGTTCAAGTTCAAAGCCTTTTGGCCGGAACAAAAAGAAAAGAAAAACGAAGCAGAAAATAATACACGGAAAAGATTTGCGCATCGGCTTCCGCTTTCCCGCATTATTGTGTGTGTGTGTGTGTGTGTGTGTAAAGGATGGAGAAAGGATTTAATAGGTGTTTACAGCGATAATTAATTAGAGCAAAATCAGATGCAAGGAAAACAAGGCGCTGCCTCATTTTAATTGGATCATAATAAGAAGCTGAAGGTGAAGATTTTTGAACCGACTGAGGGCTGCTGCTGCATGACACGTGCAAAGCAGAAAGGATCTACTCATTTGGGACTTTAATTACCCAAGACAATCGAATGGCAGAGCTAATGCCATGATAAGCTCCAGTTAGCCGGGCAACAACAACAACAAAACAGACAGAAAAATTCTCAAAAGAAGGCGCAAGACAGCCAGAGGTGAGACAGGGCAGGGTCTGGGGCGAACAACATTAGACAGTAGTCAGACAGAGTGACAGACAAACAGACAGACATAGACATGGAGAAGAGAGTGAGTAAGAGAGAGAGAGAGACAGTTAAAGCAATGCCCAGACATTCAGACAATCGGACAGGGAGTCAGACAAGAGTCAGACAGCGAGACGCAAAAGCAATTCTATGCCTAGGCAAGCAGAGACTTTTATGCGCCATGTACATAAATGTATATATTATGTATACATACATACATATGCGTGTGTTTGTGTGTGTGATTCAGACAGAGGACAGACAGAGAGACAGGCTGCTTAAAATGTCTGCACACAGCTGTTTGCCTGGTTGTCTGGTTGGGTGTGTCAGTGTGTTGCATCAACAGGCCAACAGTTGCAACTGCAGACAGGGCTAAAGACATGGCTACCCCCCCCCCCCCCCCCACACACACACACACACACCCAATCGACACACATTTATTAACCCTTGTGTGTGTGTCGTCATTGTTTTTAAGCACTTCAAGAACTATTCCTCGCAAAGAATAAAATTATTTGGCAACATTTTATGAACTTCTAAGAAATGATCTAAGCGAAAACTTCAATTCATGTCAAATAAATTATAAATAAATATATTTAAAGCTCTAAAAATAAGTAATTAATTAATAAAGCAACTTCCTTAAACATTCAAATATCTCTGAAATATTCTTTGAAATTACTGGCTGAAAAAAAAAGAGAAGGAAACTCTTCGCCGTTTTTGGCACACGAATGTCCTGCCAGGGGTTAATCCACTGGGGCCTCAGGACGACCAAGAGGAGGGAGAAACACACAAAAATAAAACACAAAAACAAAACAAAGCAAAATAATGGGCAAAAAAAAGAAAGACGAAGAAGCAGAGGACAGGGAAGGAACAAGGAAAAACCCCTCAAAACAGTCGCAAGTTGCATATTCCGTTGCAGGTGAAAACACACTACGGGGCTGAATGCAACAAGGGGAATGAGGAATGAGGAATGAGGAATGAGGAATGAGGCGCAAGGAATTTGAATGGAGAACGGTACCAGCAAAGAGCTGAAGGAGACATAAAATGTTGTTGTCTCTTGTTTTTTGCGTCTTGCGTTTTTTAATTTCGTTTTCTTTTGTGCACATTTTCCATTTATTTTATCTGTTTCGCCTGTCTTCCCCTCTCTCTCTCTCTCTCTGGCCCGCCCATCAATTGTGGTCTCTTGGTGTCGTCCCGTGGAGTCGAGTGCACTTTGCCTAGTAATTGTATGATAAGGACAACTACTGCGGAAAACACGGGCAAGGACGACAGAATGCACTCTATACAGTTGTTGCCATGCGTGACACACAGAGAGGACACGTTGACAATAAATTTATGCAATAACAATAATCGAAATGAAGAAGAAACCCAAAGAACATGCCAAGAAAAGGCACTTTCAATGGATACTCTGCCCAAGATGTAGCTTAGACATTGCCATGGGCAAATATCGCCAGAAATTCAACGTTAACTTGATGGTCAAATTACAACTCTGTAATGTTATCGATTTTGATTTCACTTCATGAGAATACAATTCGAACCCAATTTATAGAGTATTCAAGAACGCGGCCCTCCTGCTTCGGTTGTGCTCTCCTGTTTCCACCATGCCTCCTATTCCTATGACAATGTTTTATTAGAACTTGAGGAATGTTTACTGCGACTCTTTTCTTTACTGCCGCTGCCGGGGCGACAAAATTCGTTTGAATTTATGAAATTTTAGACGGCAATCGACTGGCAGGCAGGCAGGCAGGCAGGCAGGCAGGGCCCAAGTCATTGGATATAAACGGACAAATGTCACGGCATCTCTACATTTTTTGAGAGTGTTTGTAAATGCGAACATGAACGGGGAAGAAGGCGGCACAAATTAAAGATGCCACAAAGCGCAGAAAAAGGTTCCGAACGAGAAACTAGGAACAAAAATTGGAGTACAAATTGCTGGATGCAATTGGGATTAAGAAAGGGCTTAGCGTGGGGGGTAGTGGAGTTTAGGATTTATCTCAACTCAATTTGAGCCTTGGGCCGTCTGTCCGTCATCTAATCATTTGCCTTTCACGCTTCTGTCAACGGAAAAGCCAAAACCAAACCCATTTTACATGCTCAATTTGACAAACTGATGGACTGACTGCCTGATTGACTGACACTCGTACTCGTCTCGCCCCTCCACACACAAACATAATTATAAAGTTTCTTTTCTTGAGCGCGTCTGCAATATTTGCATACATTTTGTTGTACAACAAACAATAATTTTTGTATTCCAGAAAATGACGTTGTGAAAAATGCAGCAATAATTTTTGTTTTCTTGTACTTTTTTTTGTTGTTGTTGCTGTTTGCATATGCCCAGGCAGTATCAGTGACGGAATTCCTGGAAAAACACATGGGCAGAAAAAAAGGCAAAGGGAGACGGGGAAGGGCATGGGCAAGGGCAAGGGGAGGTATAAGTCGAAGTTGAAGTCGCGCTCTGGCCAGTCCGAAAGGAGAAACAACAATTGCAGCGGCTGCAATTGCAAATGCAACACAAGAATACAAAAATAAAACAAAAACCGTCAACGTCAGCGTCAGCGGACGGCGAATATGATCCACTCCCCACACTCCCTCCCTCTCCCCCCCCCCCCCCCCCCCCCCCCCCCCCCCCCCCCCCTTGACACATCGACAGCCGTTGCATCGTTGCAGCCGGTTGCACCGCGCACCATGCCACGGGATCTTCATATGCGAAACGAAAGCGAAATGTCAGCGATAAATGCATTTGCGGACTCGTCATCAACAAATGTTTTCGGTCTTCACAAGAATTTCAGCTCAAGATATACAAAATACAAAAGAAAGAAGTTCACCCTGAGCTGTTGACCAACACTGGCCAAAACGTTGGACAACACTGCTGGCTGCGAGTGATTCATTTATTTCTATTTCATTGGAAACCCTCCATGGGTTCATCATTTTCTCACATCTTTGTTTTGCTCATGAGAAGTTTTTCTGAATAATATTAAGCAAAACTGATGGAAATATTAATTAGGTGCAGGTCATTGCCCGTTGGTTGGTTTTTCGTTGGAATTCATCCGTTCGATCGAAATCGTTACCTTTGAACTCTGGCACAAGTTCTCCAATAGCAAGGGGGTGGGTGGTGGTGGAGAAAGGGCTACCAAAGGACTGGCATAGACTCCATCGTGTGACTCCTCTCGGCTCTATCTACTCTCTCTCTCTCTCTGTCTTTGTCTCTGTCTCTCGCAGCGTGCTTCCTCTTTTGAGCTTTCTTTTTTCTCTTTTTTGAAGGAGTTTGCCTCTCACTTGTGGTTCAAGCGTGTGTCCTTTGTGCATCTGTGTGTTTGATTCCTCTTTTCGCACACACTTGAGCACGCATTTTAGGCGACAGCGCTCCTGCCCCGCCCGTTTTGCCACTTGGGACCGCATTGGAGCCAAATGCAATCGATATGTGGAACGCACAAAGGGAGAAAGAGGAGGAGAGAGTGCGAGAGAGAGCGAGAGAGAGAGCGGCGGGTGAGCAGTAGTTGGAGCAGCAGGGAGCTTCTTGCTTGCAATAATTAATAATAATTTATGTGGCAAGGCCTCTTGGGGCCTGCAACTGCAATTAGAGAATGTCAAAAGGTGGCGGAGGTGGAGGGCAAAGAGTGAGCCTCTAAAAGAAATGGAAATATGGAATGCGGGTTGGGTGCTCCTCAGCCCCCCGGTTACAAAATTATGCATAAACGCATTTTAGTGCGCCTACAAGTAGGCAATGCCAAAGGACCCCGCACAGGGTGGTGGAGGGAGTCGGCAAAACTACAAAGGACCTCAAAGCACACAAGACGGAGATGCCCATGGAGAAGACGTGGCACACACACACAACACTTTTGTGTCGTTCGTCGCTGAATGTTGCACATTGCGTCCTGGCTCTCCTTGCTCCCCGTTGAAGTGCACTTCGGACGCACTTCTCCTCATTTTTTGTTCTCCCTCTGCGACCCGCAGGGAAGTTTTTTCTAACAACAACAAAAAAAAACTTACAACGCACGCAAAACAAAAATCAAGCACGAAAAGAAAGCAAAAACAAGAACAACAAAAAAAAAACAAATATAAGAGAGAGAAATTTGTGGTCGAATGGTGCGATACCCTGCAAAAAGCGAATGAAAAATATCGCAAACTGTCACAGTGTGGCTTAGCAGCTCCTTGAAATCATTTGGGCATTGAAAGTAATATGCAAAATTGATGTTAGCGGTGGAGGAGGATATGCAGGATACAGCATACCCTACACACAACATGCGGTACATTTTCTGGGCATAATAACGCTCCTTTGATCCTGCTGCTGCTGCTGCTGCCGCTGCCGCTGATGTTGCAACTAACTCACGCAATTTTCAAAAAAGGTTTCTCCTCTTTCTCCCTCCCTCTTGGGTGACAAGCTAGCGACAACAACAACAGGAACAACAATGCCTTTACTGTGCACAAAGGACTAAGGACTCACAGTTGGGGATGTCTGGGGTGCGGGTGCGGGTGGCGGTGGACTCTCTCTCTCTCTCTCTCTCTCTGGTGCTGCTGCAAAGATAATGAAAGGTCGTCGAAGTGCGTCGCATTCATGTCGCAGATGAGGCTGACAGTAACACAAAAACAGAGACAAAACACACAGCAGCAGCAGACAAACAGGCATAGAGGGGAGAGGCTCGTCCTTGGGGGCACAAAATGCTTCTTCTGATGCTGATGCTGATGCTGATGGTGCCGCTGATGGGGTGATGGGGCGACACAACTAATCAAGTGTTAACCAGTGGCAGAGGCAGGCTGGCTTGCCCCTTCCTCAGGTGTGGTCATTTTTTTGGTTTCCTGTTGTTGCTCCTCAAACTAAGGCAAAAGCTAATGTTAAAGCTTTAATGGCCAACCGAGTGGCACTGCTGCATGACACGCGCGATACCCAACCAAAAAGCGTACAGCTGATCCGCTCTCTGGGGTGCTCTGCTGCTGCATCATCAACGCTCAAATTTGTTTGACTTTCTGCCCTTTGTGTCATCATCAAAAGCCGCCAAAAAACAGCACAGGTTGCAATACAGCTGCTCATAATATTGAAGATGATGATGTTGATGATGATGATGATGATAATTATGTTGTTGATGCTTCAACATGATAATGAGCTGGCTTTGTGGCTGCTGCTGCTGCCTGTCAAAGTCGATTTGTCTTGGCTGTCACATCAACGACAACCAGGGGCCGCCTTTGGCGTCGCAGCCTGATAAGCCAGCCCTTTCTGGAGGGTAAGTTACAGGGAGCATGAAGAGTGAGAGGGAGCGGCTTAAGGGACGTGGCAGCACGAGCTCAAACGTTTCTTCCGAAGAAAGCGGCAACTTTGGCAGCAAGTAAAATCTCTCCGCAAACACTGACAGCAGAGAGCGAAAGAGCGAGCTATGGAAATGATCGATCTTGCGCGTCCAACTCTCTTGCTCTCTCTCTCGCACTGCATAAGAAACATGTGAAGCAGATGCACGCGAAACGCAAAATACAACAGAAAATATCGGTTAAAACGCGGCGACAAGTGCGCGAAAAAGTCCCAAAAAAAAATAATAAAGAAACGAAACGAAACGAAACGCGGAACATGTGTCCCCCCGTTCGCTGTTCACCCCACCCCTGCGACGCTGCTGGGTTCCTTCTGTCCACGCTGATGTCGCGATGAACGCGAGATAACGGCATAAAAAACGACGCCGGCTGTCCTCTCGCTCTCCTCCCCTCTCTCTCTCTCTCTCTGGCTGTCCCACTGTCAACGTTGTTGCTGTCGTCGGGGGCTAATAAACTCTCCCATTTAACTCTTCCTTTTTTTGTTTTTTTGCTGTATTCCGGAAGTGCGTGAGCCCCTGCGTGCGTGTGTGTGCAATAATAAAATTACCCAAAAAAATAAATAAACACCAGACTAAAATGCAACGCAAAAATAAATGCCCAAGAAAAGCTACCTTCCCCCCTTCGCGCGTTGCTGATGTTTTTTGATGATGATGATGATGATGATGATGATGATGGTGGATAAGCAGTGAGCAGGCGGGGGGAGGGGGGGGGGCCTTTTTTGAAGGCCAGACGCGGCGCGCGTTCCACTTCAAAACGCACTGCAGCAGGCGGCCGAAGATGTACGCGAATAACGGAAGGAGCAGCGGGGAGCAGAGAAGCAGCGGAGGAGCAGCATGGGGGAGCAGAAGGTAGCGCAAGGGAATGAACGAAAGGGCAAGGCCTAGAATGGCGGGAGGGGTAGGGGCAACACCAGAATGCAATTGCAGTCAACCCCGAAAAAGCACACACACACCGAGCAACGATGAGCAACAGCCACACAGCACAAAAAACAAAAACAACCAAAAACCAATTGCCAAAAAATGTACGCAAAAAAAGTACAAATAAAATAAAATATATTTGTGTGTGGAAGGCAATTTTGTAACACGAAATATTGGATACCCTTTTCTGCCTGCCTATTTAAAACATGCAAAATATAATTTGATCAGTAAACTGCTAGCATATCGCATATTGGATTAACTTCAATATAAATATATTATATGCCTTTATTATTAATTATTTATTTTGTGCTCATTATCCTATCGGCAAGAATTGTGTTATTTTTTTCGTTTATAATTGACACGAAAAATGGCAAATTACAACATAGAAAACTATGGGAAAATTCCAGCTATGATTCCAGCTGGATATGTTATCAATTCTAAAAAAACATCTTCCATTGCTGGGGAGCATTACGCGGGAAAACCACTGCAATGGTTAGGGTATCAAAACACACACAAAAAATGCATATACAATACATGCGTACATATGTACATACATTTATGTATATATTCACCCGAAAAAACGCAGCAAAGAACAAGGAATAAAGAATAAAGAAATGAAATATATAAATAAAATATATAAAACATGGACAGAGAGGGAGAGGGAGAGAAAAAGAGGTCCGTTTCGGTGCTGGTCCTGGTCCTGGTCCTTCGTTCTGGTCGTGGCATTATTTTGTTGTCCTGTTCCTGTGTTGAACCCCCGAAAAATGCCACACACACACTAGAGAGAAAATGTGTTACAAAACCGAGGTGGTTTTCGACCAGGGGTTTGAGGCATCCAGACAGACTGTGCTCCTTTTTCTATATGTTATTATTTTGGGCTTTTATTCCGTGCCTGAGCCTGAATCCGAAATTTTTGCTTGCAATTCTGAACTGGGGGAGAAGAACTCTTCTTTTGCAGATATTTCTGAATCGTTGCAACGTTTTATATTATCTAATTAGCAGAGGAAACAGAAACACTAAAAGATCGTGGGGAAACCCATAAACATTATACAATATTAATTTGTTAGCCCCGAACCCCAGCCAGCAGCAGACCCCCCTCCAATCCAAATGCAATGCTTCAAAGTGAAGCTCTGAAATAGAAAACAAACCCAAAAAATAAGGAAGTAAAAGTAAAGTTTAAAAAGTTTTTCGCATGCACAATGAGGGTAAAAATTGCATGGCACCCTTCCACCCAACACTCCTTCACACGCACACGCACACACACACACACACACACACACACACACACACATGCAACGAGCACTAATGCAAATGCAACCCTGCGGCATTTGGGAAAAAGCTTATTGCCAAAAAAGAAATAAAACAAACGACAAAAGCGCGCGCGAACAAGACGCAAGAAGCAAAGGGACAGGTATGGAAAGGGAAGGACACGAGGACAACGGGGAACACGAGGGAAAGTAAGGAGAAAATACTACGAATTATTTGGCATAAACAGAGGGAAGGTGGAAGACCCTCCACACCCCCCAAAAAAGCCCACACCAAACCAAAAACAAAAGGAAAAAATCAACCCGAAAAAAAAAGAAGAGAAGAGTTGCAATGAGTGGCTTTAAAACATTCAAAAGTTCTGTGTGGGCTCTACTCCATATAGCCATATGCATATATCGCGAGTGCATAAAACACCCTCCACCAAGGAGCAACAGCAGTAGCAGCGACGGCGTTGATGTTGATGATGATGATGGCACCATGAGAAAAGAAATATCAACACCCGCTTCGAAAATTCGCTTGATTCTTTTTGTCCCACTTTTTGCGACACACAACCCCACCCGCTCTCACACAGGACCCAAGGACCCACTTTAGCAGCTAGATAATTTGTAAGAATTAATATTCATCCTTTATGTTATTTGCTAATTATTGCTACTATTCCTTGAACTACCACTACGTTTAGCATCATTTTTAGTATTTCTTTCCAAGGTGCTGCTGCATTTTCCATTTGGTTTTTTCCTTAAGACAATTCTTCATGTGTTTGTGTTTTTTTTGTTTGTTTGGTTTGCATCAGCCAACCATTGCTAGCATACATAAATATATAGTCGACGGTTGTCTCAACCCTTTGAGACGACGATTTTGGGACCCTAAAAAACGCAACAGAACCAACCCCAAAAAATACCCAAAAAAACATTAAAAAATGAATGCAAAAATGAAGAAAAAACGTCAGCCGAAGCCGTCGAGGCATGGAGTTCCCCCTTTTTATTTTTTTGTTTCTTTCTTTCTTACACATAAATGCATGTACATGTAGATATTCTGAGTATATATTTATTTTAGTATATAACCAGAGGATGGTTGGCTGAATGAGGAGGGGGGATATATTTGTGCAATTTATACACCTGACCCTGTCGACGGGCCACCACTCCATGCCACTCCACACTCCACACTCCTCGCGTCGCTTCGCGTCTCTGGCACTCTGTCCCGTCGTCTGTTTGTTTTCGTTGATTATCTTTGGCGTATTTAGAGCGTAAAGCGTAGTCAGACAAACAGCCCAAAAACACAGACAGACAGACACGACACGACACGACAGAACAGACGGAGAGACAGACGGACAGACGGGACAGACAGACGGGGGACATCGAATGATACTCGGTAATGATGGAACGCCAGGAACCACCAGGAATACTCGTAAGTGCCGAGGGGTAGCAACCGGGAACCACTTCCAAGGATCAGGCGCACACACAGGGGCGGCTCTCCAGGAAGACTGAGAGAGAGAGGGAGGAGGGTAGGCGGCGGGTACCCCTCATCCCACACCGTAAAAAAAGAAATGCCGCCGCACCGAAATTCAAAGTGAAATGCAATTTATATTTTCGACAAATTTCCATTGCCACCTGCAAGCATTTCTGTTGTTGCTTTTATTTTGTGTTTTTGTTTGGGCAAATGCAACGCAAAAATTAAGCAGAAAAGGGGGAAAATGTTCAGGGCAGATTCCAAATGCGATAAGAAACAAAAACGAAAACAGCGAACAGAATCGGAAGATACATTTTGGTAAACGGAAATGGTAGCATGGAAATATAATTATTGGGTATTAAAGCTACAAATAATAGTACCTAGAAATATTCGCCAAAAAATATAAGAACAAAAGACTTCAAATGTATTTGAACTTTAAATTTAAAATTAAATTTAAATTTTATATATTTTGCATGGAGAGACTGACACCGGTCAGATGCAGATGTTTTTTTTTGTTGCCTGTTGAAGACATCAATGGATATGCGACACTAGAGATAAACTTCGGTTTGTCCTAATTATGGAGGCCCCTGAATCTGCTTTGCCACGCAAAATATCATTCGGATCGCGAGCTTTCAAGCAACGCCGATACGATTGCATAATAAAAGAGCAGATGGAAGATGCAGAAAGGAGGAAGATGCACGGCACAGAAGAGTAAGGAAGAGAAGGAGGGGAATGCTGACGAAACCTGAAACTGTGAAGTGCAAAAATACAGTGAGAGGAGTGTGAGGGGTGAGAGGGGTGCGCACGCTTTCAGTCTCACACATGCGTGTGTGTGTGGGGTTAAGGCAGGGATAGTGCCGGGGGGGGATGGGCTGCGGTGGGGTAGAGGAAGATGGAAGATGCAGGCCGCGCATTGCGGTAGCATTGATTTAATCATCATCAATTATATGCTGCAGCAAGTTAATATAATAAAAGCTCTCTCCTCGCGTCTCTCTCTCTCTCTGTCTGTGTCTTTCTGTCTGTCTGTCTCTGCAGCTTCGCTGTGTCTCCGCTTCGTCTCGTCTCCTGTTTCTCTTGTCTCTCTCGTTCTGTGGCTCCGCTTTGTCCCGCTCTTTGCCTGCTGTCTTGTGCCTCTGCCTTCTCTCCTTTGGAGGCTCTTCGCTTTCGAGGCAGTTGTTGGCGCTTAAATGCAATTAACATAATGACAAGCAACACTTGTGCGCATGCGCGCATTTCACTTGCCACCAGCCGAGGCAGCAACAGACAGAGAGACTGAGAAACAGGGAAGAGGGACAGACAGATAGAGCTCCGTGGGGCCCCTTCGGTGGCTGTCAATAGTGCAAAAGATAATTATATCATAATTGATCTGTGAAGGCAAAAACCGGTAGCCAAGTGAGGCCTACCCCGCGACACATCAAGTGATCTATGGAGCGAGGAGCGAGGAGCGAGGAGCGGAAGGAGCGGAAGAGTGAGTGACACTTTGCATGCATACCCGCGGGAGCAAACTTTCTGGTCAAAGAAACAGACTATAAGCAACAAGATCTCATCCTTTGCGTTCAAACAATCAACACAGGGAAATGTGAGTGACTTAGAGCAATGCCCAGGCGACCGAGGAGCGCTGCTGCATGATGCGCCACCGAAATCTTTGATCTTCTTTTTGTAATTTTCTTTTAATTTTTGCTACTTTTACATCTGCAGCGGCACAACTGTACACGCACGTGCTGCTTAGAATCAAGAAAGATGCAGGAACCCAGCACAAAAAGCAAACGGAAAATACCCGAAAAAAAACAAACAAAAAAACGCATAGAAAAACGAAGCTTACAAATGTTTGAACCCCTTTTTATTATAGTATATAATAGAGTATATGCTGGCACATACACACATACATATATCCCTGATATATCCTTTATGTGCGCATAAGTATGTGTGTGCCTGTGCTGACAAAAACGAAGTCCTGAAACAGGACGGCGCTTGCACTTGCAAGAACCATGAGCTGGGGGCTGGGGGCTGCGGCTGGGGCAGCGGGCGGTGGTTGGACCATCCACACCCCATCCAGAGACTGCGACTGCGACTGCGACTGTGACGGCAACGTCGACTGCAGCGTCTGATTAATTGAAGTGCGAGTTTTCGGCGAAATGCCGAGAAAAAGAACCGAAACGAAAAGGAAAAGGAAAAAAAAGGAAAACGAAAGCGCCGCCAAATTACATTCCTCCCTCTTCCTCCTACCACCCACCTCTCTCTCTCTCTCCCACTCCCACTTTGCTTACCCTTCTGCAGTCCACCCGCCACTCTCTCTCTCTCTCTTCTGGCAGTTCCCCCACTGCAACCCTCGCGACAACCGCAAGCATTTTGCTTGTATTTCTTGTTGTTTTTACTTTCGCAACGGGCAACGGGCGACCCCTCGCCATCTCCCTCTCTTTCACACACACTTTCTTCCTCTCCCGCGCTGTCGCTGCCTGTGTGTCCTGTGGAACATTTAACGGCATTTTTATACCCTACTTACAAAAGGGTATTCTCATTTGCTTCAAGTTATTCACAAGTGCCCCCACTTTGGGCACCTAATTATAATAAATAATATGGCCAAAAGCCTTTCCTAGAGCCAAGAAAATGTTTGTATCGGTGGAAATACTACTACCACAAGACAGGGAATAAAATATTGAACCATCTGCAGATCCATATATGCATATTTCAAGGACATTTTTCAAGGGTATTTGAAGCATCGGCTTTGCACTTTGATTTCCGTTTGTTGGCCTTCTTTTTGGATTCTTTCGCTTGGCTGTTTGGTTCGTTGGCTCTCGTTCTTGCGCCTCATGCACTTATTTTGTCAAATGCAAATATAGACGTTTTATATTGTATATAGAATACATAATACATATATATACGTACATGTGTATGTGTAGGACATGTCTGTATGCTGCTGCAGGCAGACAGAAAAAAAGAGAGAGAGAGAGAGAGAGAGAGAGAAAAGAAAGGTACGCAAAAAGCGTTGATTCCCAAAAAACAACATCTGAAAGGAAAACTTGTTGAGGAAATCTAAAAATTGTTTAATTTGCTGCAGTTTCTCCACACAGCGGGAGGCAGAGGGGACGAGGAGAGAGAGAGAGAGAGAGAGAGAGAGAGAGAGTATGATGGAAGCATGGCTGAGGGGGCAGGGGACATTGCAAATAGTCACGGCGTATGCGTAATATTTTTGTTACTCGTGTTTATGCACTTCTTTTTATATTGGCCATTTGCCGTCTGGATTATATTGATTTGTCTAGACTTTGGCCCAAGCCAAACCTCAGGGATTGGGAGGGGTTCGAGCAGGAATTGGGGAAAGGCAGATGGATGGAGAATGGAGGATGCTGCAGGTGCGCGTTGCCACAGATTCGAAATAAATTCAAAGAGCTATTGATGTGATCACTTTGCCATAATGTACTGATGGCAGAAGAGCAACACAACAACCAACTCTGAACTTGTTTGTTCTTGTCATTTTCTAAGCTATTTTCCTACGAATAACAAACACTATTTCATGCATTGACCAACACTGGCACCGGCTAAGACATTAAATTATTTCTTTCATTCTTTTCCCCAGCCATTTATTCCAGCCTCCATTCATTGTGGGCAGCTGAAACAGTTGCAACAAAATGAAGCACACAAAACGTGTCCTCGAACAATGTTGCACCTTCAATTCAATTGCCACAGCAAATAAGGTGCACTAACAACAACAACAACAAACTAAAATTCACGCAAGCCATTAAAAAATAAATGAAAAAAAAAACACAAACAAAAAAAAGAAACAAAAGCAGGCTGGAGAGACTTGGAGGCACTTAAAACACCCGGAGAGGAGACCCCATAATGAGTTAATAATTTCTGCGGCAAGCAAGCCGCGACCGGCAGTTGCTCATTAGTTGCACAGACACACACACACACACACACACACACACGCAGTAGCAGACACAAACACAGACGCAAATACACACATGTAAAATAATTAAACGAAAAAAAAAGAACCGGAGCAAAGGCCCAAACGCAATTACGCAAAAATTCGAATAAAAATTGCAACAAACAACAAAACGAAACGAAAGGAAAGGAAACACAACCAACAAAATTCAATGAAAATTGAAATGCAAACGAAATGCAAACGAAATTTGGCCATGGACATATTCCATTTCAATATTCGAGGGAAGAGAAATTTCTCTCGTGATGGTTATAAGTACAAATTCTTAATTGCAACAAGGTTGCGCCTGCGCAACAAAAAAAAAAAGAAAATAAAAAGAAGAGAAGAGAAGAGAAGAGAAGAAGAACAAAGGAATAATAATCACAATCAGAATCAGAGAGAAACTTTATGACAGAGCGGGGACCTCCTACCACCCGCTGCGTGGTGGGGCCAGGACGGCAGTGGGGAGTATCGTATTACCCCCTTTACTTATAAATATTTATAATTGCTACAAAATTGCAAGCTCCGCCTGAGATGGGGCATGGGGAATGGGGCATGGGGCATGGGGCACAAAGAAAATCACAAGTTGGTGGCATGCATGCAAGCCGCTTGTGTTTTAAAGTGTTGGTAAATATTCAGAGTCTATTCTTAGTGTTGGTCAAATGGGACTAGGGTAGGAATGTTCCTCCATTTACTAATTAAATCTGCAATTTTAAAATTCATACCTGAATAATGAAGATTGGTTGAGGGATAAGCTGCCCGCTGCTGCCCCCAGAGTTAAACAAACATATTCCTCTTTATTACATTCAATTAAATTCTAGAATTATAGCTATTGCCACACACTTGAAAGATAGTGTTTCATAACCGTCGCCACCCTGCTCTCACATTTTGAAGTCCCATCTGCAGTTCTCAAAGAGATGGCGCCTCTGTTCCGCCGCTTGGCGCCGGAAGTTACCCCTAGACTTCCTCTCCCACCTCTTCACTGTTCTATTTGTTCTACCCTCTCTCTCCCGCTCCCACTGTTGCCAATCTCTGACCAAGCACTTAGCTTGGCGTATTTTTTTTTTGTATTGATTCCACAAATTCTGTCGATTTTTGCAGTTTTTTTTTTAATATTATTTTTGCAGTTTTGTGTGTGGCCCATAAAAATGCATTTCCCATTTTACATATTTGATAAAATTCAGCAAATTTGATCGAAAAGCGCATCCGGTTGGTAAACGGGAAGTTCAACACAAAAAAAGTATAAAGAAAACGAGTAGGGAAATGCATTTTTCGATGGAAATGCGCTTCTGGGGAAATGGAATTGAGAATCGAAATTACTTTCTAGATGCGACAATTCCTAAACCTTCCTTTAATTACACTAAGAGAGTTATTTAAGAAATGAATCAAGCTATGCCACAAGATACACGAACAAGTTGAAAAAAGACACTTGGAAACACAAACAAGACTCTCATATTTTTCGCCATAAAACGAAACCTAAATAACCCTAAGAACAGACCTTCATATTCTTCATAATTTACTTGCAAATAATACACGGACATTCGAGCTATAGAGGAATGAGAATGTTTATAAGAAATATAGCATCTTGAATCTAGATTGAAATTCTAAGAATAAGCAATTCGAACTCTGATATCTTAGAATGATTCAGATCGTTCATATTCACATTTTTCCAGCAAATTCTATACACATTACAAGGGTTAATTTTCAAAACCAAAATTCGAGTTTTTTATACTAAAGGTTCCACGGAAACCTACAGGATTTCTTCCTCTAACTAAACAAATTGTGGCTCACTTTGTTCTTGAACATTAATTGGCACTTCTTTATTTCAAATATATATTTTCTATGTTTACTTTTAACTATTTTGGAATTTCTTGAATTGAAACTTTTCTTTTTCTCTGCAACAATCGGAAATTCGAAAACACTCACCATAAACGACAAACACCGCAGTTTCAAAACGTTTTTTTAGTATTTGTTCTTCTTGTTGCTGTAGTTGTTGCTGTTGTTGTTTCTGCTTCTCCTTTTCTTGTTGTTGTGGTTGTTGTTGCTTGTTGCATTGAATCGAAATCTTTGATTTGTTGGTTCTGTGTGAAAATTTGACTTGTCGAAAACAATTAATTTAATTGATTTTGTTTTGTATTTGGTTTTTATTAATATTTAATGTTCGCACGAAGTATGTTTTCACTTGGAAAAAATTGTTGTAGTCGAAAAATATGGGAAAAGTTTGTAAGGAAAACACACACAACCCTTAGAGCATGTCGATAACAGAGAATTATATGAATTTTTCCAGTTCCAGTTCGAGTTTTCGGTTCACAAAATAAATTGAAGGATTTTCGGTTGGTTTTCTTCTGTATTTTTCGTTTCAGAAAAAAATTGTCTAAAAGGTTGTAAGTTTTTCGAAATTTGTAATGGTTGTTTGGTTGTTGTTGTTGTTGTTGTAGTTGTTGTTTGGTTGTTCACACACACACATGAAGAATGCCGCTTTGATGTGTTTCATTTGGTTGTTGATTTTGTTGCTGCTGTGGTGGTTGCTGTTGAAGTTGTTGTTGGTGTTGTTGCTCTGGTTGCTGCTGTTGTTGGTGTAGTTGTTTCTGTTGCATTTTTATAACCAAATTTGTTTGTTTTCGAATACGATTTTTTGTTACAAAATTTTTCTTTTTTGCGGTTGTTAGAAATTTTTCTTGCTTTTTTTTGTTGTTTTACAATTTTTTATTATTTATTTTTGTTGATAATAATATTTATATAAAACATTTTGGTTGGTTGTTTTATTGTGTTTCGAGTTTATGCCTAGAATAAATACATGGAATATGGAATAAAAGGATTTTATTTTTTTTCAAAATCAGAACTGCTTTTGACACTTGAAAAAAATTGCAAAAAAAAATGGGGAAGAATCGAAAGACTTTTCTTGCAGGAATTTATTTGCCTACAATCTTTTCAGATTCGATTTTTGTAATAATTTGCAACGTCTTAGGTAGGCAAATCATTCGTCTGCATTTATTTGTATGCGAATACATAAACTGAAGTCTTTATCTTTAGTTCTACTTTGTAAATAAATTTATTTGTTTGCTTTTTTTAGGTATTTTTTTGGTGTTTGTTTTTTGTTTTTTTTTTTGAGGGGGGAATAGCACTCACAACACAACGCGCGCGCAACGATGGAACCGAAGAAATGTTGAAACAAAAGACTATCTATGTAATTCGGAAAATGATTTTTGACAATAAAATTGAAATAATATTTCCTGGCTTTTGAGGCTGCGAGGATGGTGCATTCGTCGCTGCTGCTGCTGCGGCTCTGGTATTGTGCCCCGTGTGGCCGTGTGGCGGCGCGCGCTGCAAGTCCAAACAAAAATAAACACGAACGAACGTATGAAAGTATCTGCAAGAACTGCAATCGCATCGCGTGTGAAATCTCTGCGAAAGTCCAAAGCCGACAGAACCAGCATTAGAGCCAGGCAGTGGCAGAGGCGGCAGCAGAGGCAGGAGCAGCAGCAGTGCCAGTGGCAGAGCAGCAGGAACAGAGTCGGAGGCAGCAGCAGCAGCAGCAGCAAAGCAAACAACTAAAGAGAGCGAGACAGAGAGCGAGAAGCGCACCTTCGTCGGTTCATAGCGTAGCCGAGACACGAACGAACGACCATGCAAGTGTCTCTGCGTGTGTCTATGGCTATGGCTGCGTGTCTGTGTGTGTGTGCCTAAGAGCGCCGCACGCGCTTCGGCAAAGAGCGACGCTTGGCGACGCTGCGACGACAGCAAAACGCAGCAACGCAGCGACTGAGGCAGCGACTGCGAATGCAGCTTGAGTCAGTCTCTTAACTGCTCTTTCACTCAAAGCTCACAGAGTAATAGAGGGAGAAAGGAAGAGCTCAGTGCAGCCAGCTCCAGCTCCTGCTCCCTCTCTATCTTTCGCCCAATGGTCAGTCACTGCGGCGTATGCGTAATATATCCAAAATGTGCAACATATCAAATCGACTAGGGGGCAAGGTGGCAGGCAGCATGGTACTAATGTCTGCCATATGTTTTGGTTAAAGTTTAGACACGACCCTCACTGAAGCGAGGAATGTGTGGGGGAGGCTAGGAAGAGCCCATCTTGATCTTGAAATGGGAATCAAAGGAAATGTAATTGTATTTTAAGGAGCAAGAGGAATCCAGGACCCATTTAAATATTTCTTCTAGAGCCTATGCAATAACCAAACTTTGGACTCAAACACACAATAGATGTAAATTATGTAATTATGTAAATTATATGTAATTATGTAAAATAAAATAAAAATTTTTCTTTTACATTTTTGAGCATACAAAACACAATTACAAGATTTTTAAATATTAAAAAAAAAAAACAATCAGTGAAATGTAATGATTGATTTCCCCCCACAATGTTTGGCAAATCTTTCATTTAATATTATTTAGTTCTAATCAAATAAAATAAAATATTTTTGTCTCGATTATTTGTTTTGTCTTTAAGCTATTTCTCTTTGTTGTTAGTTTTGCTCTCCAAAAGATCTATAGACAACGCATGTGGGAGACACTTCTTTCTTGATCATTTCATTTCGAATGCTGAAATTTAGGTATGCCGCCTGAACTCCTTCCACAAATCACTCTACTCTCCACACAAAAGGGTAATTCTTCCAACTGGCAAGACGACACACGAATTTCCAGAGTTTATAAGAAAAAACAACTGGATCTACTGGAGTCCCATTATTCCGACGGCAAATCCTAATCAGCCAACTCCACTCCACTCCACTCCATTCTTCATTCACTCTGGAGCACAGAAACAGGATCCTTTCGAACACAACTCTAACCCAAATAAGAGTGCTCTGATCATCCATAAGGATCTTTAAGATATTCCAATAATATTCAATTACCAGTAACTCCTTTCAATGTTAGAGTTATTTTCTAGAGTTTTCCAGAGTTTTTTCTAAGGTTTTAATCAGTTTTTTCTGTGTATGTTTGTGGTTGTTTGCACTTTTTGAATATTTTGTAGCCATGCTTTAAATACAATTTTAAAGGCTATTTTCCACGCACACTTTTCCTTTCTTTCGTTTGCTCAAAAATAATATTCTTTACAGAAAAAAAAACTATGAAAAACACGACAAAAAAATATTGTTTGAGGTACGTTTACGCGCCGCGATGTTTTTGAGTTTTTAAGGATATTTGTTTAATTACTTTTCTCTTCTTTTTTTTTCAAGTAAAAACTTGCATTCCTATAAGGGAAATTTTTGACAGAACAAAAAAATCCCTGCTTCGCGCCTGGTGGAATTTGTTGATTGGTGAAATTTGTTGTTGTTTTTTGTTGTTGTTTGTTGGTTGTTTGGAGTGTGTGCCGAAGGAGTTTGTGTGTGTGTGTGTGTGTTGTAAAAAATTGTTGTCTTGAGATGTTGTTTTGTTGCCGTATTGTCAGCCGTCAGAGAGAGAGAGATAGAGGATGCTTCTTCCGCGGGCTGCGTACGTGCGCGACAACGTGCGGATCTGTTATGATTCAATACGTTTTCGATACGTTTACGTTGCCGGACCGCAGCGCGCGGCACTATGGCAGTGGCAGTGGCAGTGGCGGCGGCAGCGACGCGGCGATTCACTTTTTGGCCCAGGAGGCGCGACGCCAACAGCGGCAGCGCGACAGGCTCACACACACACACCGCATACAATCCAAAGAGAGCCACGCAGAATGCAAAAAAAAAGCGTACAAAATACAAAAAGAAGAAGCCGCCAGCCAAACTCCGCTCAAAAGTTGAGTGGAAAAGCTCAAAGCGCACAAACGCATTGATGGCAGCGCAGTCGAGCCGCACGACAACGCTGACTTTGACGGCGACTGCACTGCAATAGGCCTGAGAGAGAGAGAGAGAGAGAGAGAGAGCGGCACATACATTTTTGGAGAGAAATGGCAATGGCGGGCGGCACTCTTCTGCCAAAAAATCACTCAACCAAAAAATTACATTTTCAAGATCATTTCCGAAAAGGACTTTTTCTTGGGAATTTCCCAAGATTTTTGAGGCAATTTCCAAGGGATTTATTAGCAGCTTTTTGAATGGAAAATTTCAAATATATTTTTTTTTAGTATTTTAGAGTATTCTTTGTTTCAGAGACGGACTAGTTTTTATTTAAGAAATAGAAATGGAAACTTTTACTGAAATGACTGAAAGTGAAACCAAGAATGTCAGCTAATCTACGGGAAACTATGGAAATTTTCACACTCTCGAGGCCCAGAGGAAGAACAATATAGAATATATATAACTCGATTAGCCGAAAGTCCGTTGGAATGAAAGAGCCTGGCCTGGAGTCACGTAGGAGCTAGCCCAAAATAATCCACTAAAATGTCAACGGATTTTCTTTTTCTCTATTCTTAAAGATTTTAAGTTTTCTTTTAGTTTGGAGCCACCAAAAATCACAAATGCCTCAAAAAATAAAGAAAAATTAGGTACGCTTTTAAATTGTAATTTCACGATTGCAAAAGGGGCAATAACTGAGAGAAACTATGAAGAAAAAGCTCCGAAAAAATTAACCACCGCGAGAGAGTGAGGAGAGAGTGACCCCCCCCCCCCCCCCCCCCCCCCCCCCCCCACAAACAAACCTTCCCCAAACAAAAANTCCCCCACCAACTCCTTCCATCACAGAACGATCTTTCCAAAGAGAAATTGCCTACAATCATTTTTGGCAAACTTTTTTTTGCATGAATTTTAGCAACGTGTTTGAGCTGCTTTTTCAACAAATATAAATGTTGCTTACTTTAGCAATTTCGAAAATATTCCGTTTATTACTTTTTAAAATATTTGAAAACTATTTTTGGGTATATTTTTCGTTGGCAAATATATTTAGAATTATTTTTAAAAATCTTTCTGATATTTCTGGGTTATTTATGCAAGTTTTTCGTTTAATTTTAACTTGAAAAAAATGTCACACAAATGTAGAAAATTATTGATAATTTTCGTAATATTTTTTTGGCGCGTTTTTAACGTTTTTTGGGTCTGGGGAGGGGATTTATTTTGCGAATTTTTGGTTGATTCAATTTGTATTTTTGTGTGGGTGAAGGGTGGGCAGGCACTAGGCACTCACAGAGCAGGCGACGACGAGACGAGGAGCAAGCGATACAACCGAATGAATAGACCCACTGACGGACGACTGTGGCGGGCAACAACGACAACAACGGACAGTGCGGTGCGATGGCAGAGACGCTGGCAGAGACGCTCTGGAGAGCGTCAAGGCAGAGAGTCCAGTCAGTGGCAGAGGCTGAGACACTGGCAGAGCCGTCAGCGTCCACTGCGCTCCAAACAAAAGCCAGCCAAAAAACCAAATCAAACACACACACACACACACACGGAGGCACAGACATTGAGGCACAGAGCCACAGAGTGAGAATTGGCAAATGCAAAAAAAAAGAATCAAAAGAAGCAAAGAGAGGGAGCAGCAGCAGCATAAGGTGTGGTGGTTCGCAAGGGGGGTCAGTACACACACACACACACACACACACACACCCGGGCCTTCAATCTTGGAGTGAGAGCGAGAGGGAACGAGGGAGTAGTGCAAAAGTTGCATTGGTCAAAGCCAGACAGAGACAGGGAGACCACACCGAGAGAGAGAGAGAGAGCGAGAGAGAGTGAGTGAGTGTAGTGTGGTGTCCCAGTGGGAGTGAGAGAGGTAGATCCTCCACAGCCAACACACACTACAGATGTTGCCAGCAACATGTTGCGACCGCACCAGCAGCAGTCAGCAGGCAGCAGCACCAAAAAAGCGCCACGCAATGACACACAGGCATGCAGAAGCGCACACAAAGAGAGCGAGTAAGTGAGAGAGCCCGTTTGCGAATTCTTAAACTGTTTTTGCAAATTCTCTTTTGTTTGCGAATTTTATCAGCGGCGCGCGCTCTCCCACACACCTACATACGCATACCAATACACCTGCGTCGCTTACTCTCCCGGCAGCGTGCGCTCTTTTTTAGTTGCCAGCCAGCCGCCCCCTTCCATCTCCATCACAAACTCAATGAGATCCACCACTCTCTCTCTCTCTCTCTCTCTCTCTCTGTGTGTTTGTGCGTGTGAAAAAAAGTTTGCAAAAAAATTAAAAAAAAACGAAGAAACGATTTTGGGGGAGAAGAAGATTTCGCACACATGGAAATAGAAGTAAAACAAAATTATACACAAATTAAAACAGGCAGAACAAAAAGTGAAGGGGAGGAACGCAATGCAGAAGAGAAGACTAAAAAGGGAGAATTTGTTCTACATTTGCTATATTTGGATCCATCAATTGCAATCTTTAGCTCTCTACATTTTGTCAGTTTATCAAGTTAACTTTATTTTGATCACTTGCAGGGCACAGACGATCGACTATTATTTATCATATTTTGATACAATTTGTCTGTTCGAGGTTCAAGGGCTAATCAACAGTAAACGCTCCGTGAACCTGCCTCCCTCTCACAGCAACTTTTCGATTTCAAAACTGTTCCTACAGTTTCTGCTCCACTGGACACGGCTTGATCTGCACAAAGCCCCCGTTTTTAGGCTGAAATGTTAAAGCTATTCATAAAAGCTGTTATTTTAACAGGACTAAGACCAGTCGCCAGCTGCTCGCTCTTTTCTCTCCTTTCCTGCGCTTTGGGCAACCCTTAGCTGTGTATCTCTTGGTTTGAGCAGCACTTCAGAGCCACTAGCTGATCGGCAGAGAAAAGCTTTTTAACAGCGCAACCTTTCTCTCCATGTTTGAGAGCCACTGGTGTTTCTTACCCGTTTGAGAGTCTCTGTGCCTAACAGTGTTTTGTTTGCGAGCCATTGCTGGACCGCGTCTAAGGGCCGCTGTAAAATCCACGATTATTCTATCAAAATGCTGCCCAAACATTGCTCCCCATACCCTCCTACCAGTCTGATTTTTTAGTTCAGTTCAGTTCAGTTTTGTTTTGTTTTTTTGGTTGCTTCACTTTTATCGTGGTTTTTGTTTTTATTTGAAAATTCGTTGTTTGCTCAATAAAATCGAAAATGCGACGACTCTACGCCAACCTCCGCACAGCCGTACAGGCGTGCCCGCTCCGGTACCCTCCCGTCGCGTTCACCAAACGGCATGCGGCATGAGGCACTTGGCCCAAAACAAAACGCATTGCGAGGATAAGGGGTAAGGATGTGGCGGTCTAGGACTTTGCCACTGTCTGCACGCAGTCGCCACACACACACACACACACACAGCCATAGACTTGGCGTGAGACAGAGAGAGAGAGAGAGAGGGAGAGAGAAAAACCCAGACATTGACTCCAAAAAATAAAAAAAAAGGCGACTACAAACAACAACTTCGGTGGCGCCTCCACACGCCGTACCACACACACAGACACAGACACAGACACAGCCTATGCTGCTGCAGCCCCCCCAATCACAGCACCCCCCTCTCTGGCCGAAAAGCGGCCGATAGGACGCAATTTTCCACCCACACACAACACAGGCCCACAACGACCAGCACCCAACCGCACACCCTTTGTTGTCCTAGCTCGGTTCGGCTTTCCTTCATTTCGGCTTCGTCCTCGTCGCCTTCTTCGTCTCCTTCTTGTGCTGCTCGTCTGTCTTCTTCTTGATATTTTTTTGTGTCTGCTTCTTCTTTTTTGTTGGCCTGCGTTGCCAAGGGTTTCGTTTCCTTTGTTCCTTTCAGCCACCCGCCAGGCGTCCTTCCAGCCCCAAATACACCCACCCGACGAGGCCAAGTCTGTTGCACCCAAAAGCGTGCGACATGAGAGAAAAATAGCAGCAACTGTAGCCCATGGAATAATGACGGGAGAGTTCCGTTACGGATCAAAAGGATCAGTTATGTAATGCGAATAGCAGTAACAGTCACTTGGAGCTTAACAGAGGGAGCAGCTGCAGAAGAACTAACAGACACAACGACAGGAGGATTAACATATAAATTACAGCAACAATAACAGTAGAATATATTTAGCAGTCAACCGGTTACATTAACATTCTAGAACAAGATCAAATAACATTTATACAGCTAACATTGGCTGCAGCCACCTCATGTTAATGCTGATCCCCATTAACAGACGTTTAACATATTTATAGAAACAGTTTAACAGTAGTTTTTGTGGTAACAGCGATATTTCGAGCTCTTTGAAAGGATCTTCGAAGGTCTCAAAAGCAGAATTAACATACACTTTAAATTAGCCCTAACATATTTACTACAGAAGTGATAACAGCTGCAATAACAGCAGGATGACAGTCGGTACAATCAGCTTAACAGCTTTGCTGACGCCGCCTAATGACTAACGGACACATTCTGCCCACTTGGGGCCTTTCTCACACCTTCTCATATCCTACAACCTATCGTCACCGCTCTGACGCTTGGTTTTATATATTCGTTTCGGTTTTTGCGTGAGTCTAACCCTGTGGCCCCCTTCACCCACCACCCACCACCCACCGAAATCCCTTGCCCATCGGAAGGCAACAAAAACAAAAAACAAAAAACAAAAAAGAATGAAGGAAAACTAAATTTTTTTTGTTTGTATTTTTGCATTTTTTGTTTTGCTCGTTTTGTTCGTTGCGTTTTGGGTCTAAGGGCAAAAGAGAAAGAGAGCGGCGAGAGCGAGCCACACACACACACTCTCTTGAGATGCACTCGGGTGTTGCTGGCGGGACAAAGAGAGTGAAAGAGCAGAGTGAATTTGTTTTGTGTGCATGTTGCCGCCTCAACTGATGTTGCTTTCCTTTGGCAACATGCAGCTGGGCAACATTCTGCGGATTGGTTGCCGATAATTGTTGCAAGAATAAATGAAAGGGTTGCACGGCACACGGTGTGAAACGGGAAGTGGGGAATGGGAATTTCTTTCAAATTATTTATGAAATAAATTCATAATTTCAAAATAGTTAAATATTTCCATATTTGATTTAGGTTCAAAGACATTTTAAATATATTATCATAATGGGAACTTATGTACTTATAGACTTATTTCCCTTACCGATGGTTTTTTCTTCATGATGTGCGCATGCGCGAGAGACTCCCGTGGTTGCAATCCGAACTTTCCAACGTATTCCAAATCGAACCCCCATCTCCACACCTGCAGGGAAGTGGTTTGACTTTATTTAAATGCATTTATAAGCTTATTCTACTCACAATTGACGCACATATTGACAGGGTTTGAAGAGCTGTTTGCTCTTGTCGAAAATCTTTTTGGCTGCAGCTGCAATAGATATAGAAATGAGAGTTAAATTAATAAAGATTGCAGGTGTGTGATCCATCGGAAACCCATCATCCACGCTCCAGCTCAAAGCAGGACTTGCAAAACAGCGGACCTGAGGAGTGCCGAAGCATAATAAATCTCCGAGTGCCACCCCATTCCCACATATTTTAATGGCACTTTTCATTTGTGTAAAAATTTATAGGGTTTCCATTATTATCCGCAAGTGTTTTTCCATAGCAAACGACAACGAATTGTACTCCTCCCATAGTTAAAACATGGCGTAGACAGCAGACATTGCCTACAAGCACGAGGGTGGAATCATTTTCATGGCAGTTCTGTTGTGGCACCTTCTAGGGTGCACGTCTAGGAAACCATTTTATGGGGAAATTATATGCTTATTTCGGACAATGTCTATACGCCGCGATTACCAGAAGGATTCTCGCTAGCCATAAATGTTGACTCCCTGGAACCTATTGACAACCAACTGACGCAGCTCCTTTGAAAAATACTCATTTTATATTAGATACTCCAAAATGTACTTTGAAACTCATTGATATCTCAAGACTATCCAGATTTAGGTGGAGAAGAGCCGTTCTTTATTAGTTTTATTTTTTAATTTGGTTAATTTGTATATTAAATATAAATATGTACATCTCTTCCCATCGTTATCTGAACCATCTAATGAATATCAAAGCTTTGTTGAAGACAAACGCAAATGGAAAACGACATTGATGCAAGAGTAGAGCAATGTTTGAACTACCTGCATCACATGAGTTCCTGCCTTACTCCGCAGCGACACCCGCCCCCTCAGCCTTGATATGATCAGCTGTCTTCCGTAGTAAGTAAGTAAAACGAATTCCGTTTAACAGCTGCAACTCAAGAGCAAGTAAAGGTCGCAGCCACCAGCAACACCACCCCCCCCCCCCCTTCTTGATTTTTCTGATGCACCCTCCTACACTATCGCGCAACCCCTGCAAACACACACAAACGCACAGTCACGTATCGATATCTGCGTGAACAGGCGGCAGCGCAGTTGCAGCAGCAGCAGCCGCAGCCGCAGCAGAGAGTCAAGTTGTTCGCTCTCACTCTCACTATATCACGTTTATCCCTCTCGCTCACGCTTGGATCCGAGCAATGGGCCTTGTGGGTTGGGTTTACTTTACAGTTGTTGCCCCACAGCCTAAAAACAGATCGTACATATGTATGTATGTATGTGTGTGAATGCATATGGCTGCCTCGACTTGTTGTTGCTGTTGCCCTTTTTCAATGTGCACGCGCCGCACGACTTCGCTGTGTGTGTGTTAGTGAAGTGAGATAAAAAGAAACAGCAACAACCATACACACTACACACACACACACGCAGCTATTTATCATTCGTATTTGTGCGCGCAGCGGACGCGCCGACGTCGTCGTCGTCGTCGTCGTGCGCTCGCTCGATTGCATTGCAAATAGGCAGCAGCGGTGTGTGGTGCAGGCGAGCGCCAGAGCGAGAGGCAAGATAAGCCGCCTGTCTCAATGGCCTGTTGGTATTTTTGTTTTTGTTTTTTTGTATAGTTTTTTGCCGTTTTTCTGCTGCTTCTTGTGCGTCCAATTGGGCATTGCAGGCAAATATGTGCATGTCCGCATGTGAGCGTGATGTGTGTGCTATGCTGATATGAGTATGTGTGTGCGCTTATGACCAGCCTCTTCTCTCCCTGTCACACTGCCCAATACCGGTATGGTATTTACAACGCATAAATGTTGATTACACAAAATTGACAATTTGTTGGTATTTTTTTTGTTCGTTGGGTTTGTTTCGGTGTTGGTGTCAAATTTTAAATTGACCAAACAGAGGGGACCTTCGTTTTTGTTTGTGTTTTGTGTATTGTGCCCGTATGTGCATACGTTCACATGAACACACACATATGTAACTACGTGCATACGTTAGCTCGCGCTCTGGCCCAACGAGCCCGCCAATGTGTCTCTGGTTACTTGATTCTGCCGATAGGATATATAATGACCATAAAGTGGGTGAAACCAAGGGGAAACAGCTTCATAGCTCCAAAAACATATTGTAGCCCCAATATAGATTTGAGTGCAAAACGGCGATTCGGCTGGGAGAGTTACACATGCATAAGGCCATGCATGTGTATTTCTGTTTGCAGAACGGAACATTTTGGAGAAAAACTTGCCATTGCGAGCTTGCATCGGTTTTCCACGATGATGATAATTATAACATAATAGATTAATTAACACTTGATAACACTCTCACTTAAACACTTGATTTCATTTCACTTCAGTTATTTTTCGCGCGCTGTTTTGCAAAAGAGCCGATTGCCAAACGAAAAGCTGGTGGGCGCAAAACAGCGTCTTGCATCGTGTCGGAAAGCTGAATGCTATGAATTCGCCGCACATTTGACAGCCGCTAGGCAGGAGGGTTGTCAAAGCATTCCACTTATTTACATGGACAACATATAAAAGTACATTGGAATATTTAATAAAATTCCATAAATAGAAACTATAATTCAAACGCTTTATGTGAAAAATACAGTTGAACCTTTTTGTCGATAAATATGGGTAGAAACACCCGATACAGTTTCACTTTGCTCCCAACTGGTATGCTGGCAACTCTGCGCCACTGACATTGCCGCTCACACGCATACAACACATGCAAAGATTAGTCACACGCATACGCGCACACAGCAGCAACGTCTACAATTTTTTTTCAAGTGTGTTCGACATTCATAATTTTTTGTGGTGGAGCTAGCTGCCAGAAACAAAAAGAAATATTAACCAAATTGACGGAAAAGGCCGTCTAAATCGTCCAATCTTATTGTTGGCAAGAAAACGTATCTCGAGAACCCTGTGAGTGTGCAACTTTTGTTCAACCCCCGTTCTTTTTTTTCTTGTTTCTCTTGCAAATCCCACCATTATAGAGAAAAATCATAGTTTTTCTCTCTAAAACAACGAAATTCAGTGTCAAAGTGCAAAAAAACGTGGACAACGTGTTAGAGGTGGCGGCAAGCAAAGTAAACGCGCATTTTACGCAAAAATTTGCTAAATAAAGTTGATAAAAACCGACAGCGGCTTAACAAATCTGCCTAAAGGTGTGTTTGTGTGTGCTCTATGCTGGCGGGAGTGTGTGTGTGCGTACAGGTTTTGCATACGAAAAATGGTATTGCGTTGCTTATTTTCGAGGTTTTTTTGTGTTTAATTAATATAAATAAATACAAATATTTATTTTCTTGCAAAATTGCTGCTCTCTTTGTCTTCTTTTGTTCCTGCATATTTTGTGCGCGTCTCTGTCTCAGGCCATTGTGTGCATTTGTGTGCGTGTGTGTGTTCGTGTGTGTGTGTGTGTGTGTGTATGCGAGAGAGTTGCGTGCGTTCTGCTAGGCGAAAAATATGGTTCATTCTAGTATCAGGTGTTTAGCTAAATTGGTAATATTATTGATTTTGTGGCATTCCACTGCGGCGCATTTCACCTCAACTGCAGCACCTGCACACCCCCCGCAAAGAACAAGCTTGGGATTCTGTCGCGCGCGCCCGTATGTCGGTGTATGTGTGTGCCCAATATGCGTGTGTCACCCAAAAAGAAATCAATAAATTGTAATACAACAAAGAGCCGCACTCTCCATCCATGCACACGCACACACATGGTTCTTAAGTGTTGCAAAAATTGGTTAGATTTTGCATAATTTGGTGCATTTCCTTCTGGAAATTTCCGCGCCCCGCTTATTGCCCAAACACACTTCCCCCTCTCCATGACGTGGGAGCAACCCCTCTGCGCTCCGCTCATGACAACCGGCCATATTCCGCATGCACACAGTGGGGCGTGCGCGCGTTCGCCTGTCGCGTCTTCCGTCTGTCTGTGCCATTGTGCGTCATATGGGCAGTGTGACCGACCGATTACACTGTGCAACAAAAAACATGGTTATGGCTAAGATTAAACTTTTATGGTGCTTTCTTGTAGAAATTGTTTGACCAACGTAAAAGCGTATAAATGGCTCAAACGCGCCAAGTCTGACAGTTATCGGGTGTTAGGGGTAACCTTCTATCGAACACCAGCGATCAAGTAGGTCAGGAACCTGTTCAAAAAAGATGCCCTTGGATTAAGTGTTGTAATAAGTAATAAATTATAAAAGAAAAACTGTAAAAGTACACTGTAAAAAGTCAATCACTAGAGTGTAATCTTTGTGGGGCATGCAAAATTCGATCAACTTTTGCAGCACAGAAAAAGTTTCAACTTGCTTGGAGGAAAGTAAAAGCTGGAAAGCCCTCTGCCACCACCACCATTTCCACCCATAAACCCACACAACACACAAACAAGCCACCAGCCACCACCAACAAGCTGCGTCCTTGAACATATTTTCATTGCAGCAACAAGAACATTTATTTGTATTCACGTATCTCAAACAATTTTCCTCTCTTCTTTTGATTGTACATTTTGCAGAACACACACACACACACACACAGAGGAGCATTTCTTCAAGGAAGGTGAGTATCAGAGACGCAGCCTAGCAGAAGGAAGCCACCTAGAAGAAGCTGGAAAAAGTTGAAGGAAAGCAGAAGAGAAAATGTCGAGTCTGCCACGCCGTATAATCAAGGAGACACAGCGCTTGATGCAGGAGCCGGTGCCTGGGATTAATGCCATTCCCGACGAGAACAATGCTCGCTATTTCCATGTGATCGTCACCGGACCCAATGACTCTCCCTTCGAGGGTGGCGTCTTCAAGCTGGAACTCTTTCTGCCCGAGGACTATCCGATGTCGGCACCAAAGGTGCGCTTCATAACGAAAATCTATCATCCCAATATCGATCGCTTGGGTCGCATCTGCTTGGATGTGCTCAAGGACAAGTGGAGTCCAGCGCTGCAGATTCGCACGATCCTGCTCTCGATTCAGGCTCTGCTCAGTGCACCCAATCCCGATGATCCCCTGGCGAACGATGTGGCCGAACTCTGGAAGGTCAATGAGGCGGAGGCCATCCGCAATGCCCGCGAGTGGACCCAGAAGTATGCTGTCGAAGACTGAATCCGTGTCATCGCCGGCGCCTTATCATAGGCAACGTCAACGTGTGCCAGGAATGGAAAGTTGTTTTTTTTATATTTATTTCATCGCTTCATCGATTATTCTGTGGATATATCGATTTGAATGTTTCTTTGAGCATCGATTTGACAGCTTAACTTGATCAAGTTTTCTATTTCAGTTATAATTTATTAGGTCTGAGTGTAGGTGTTAAATTATTTTGAACTTCTTTTTTATGATGAAATTAGATTGAAATAAAATGCATGTATTTAACATCGACAAATTTACTTAATTTAAATTTCGTTCCATTCGATCAATTATTGTTTGACACTTGAGCTTTGCCTGGGTTGTGTCTGAGTCCCCCTTGATAAGCTGATGATTTTTTAACCAAACAAGAAGCCTTTAAGCTATTAGTAATTTTTGAAAAAAAAAACCAACAACAAAATCACAAAAAAATCGATAAAAATTCATAAATAAATACATACAATATATATTTATACAAAAAAAAAAAAAGAAAACAAAAAACTAACGTAGTGGCTTGAATTTGTGAACGTTTCAAGAGCAGTTCTCAATGAAAAAATTATGTACAGTAAATAAAACATTTTTTCCACCATAAAAATATAAACAACAATATACCCTATTTACTCTTCGAGTACCGGGTATCAAAACAAAAGCATTCAAAAATTAAACATAAATAGAACGCAAACACAAATCAAACCCATGAGGAAATCGCAAAAGCAAAATGTTTTTTTTCGGATTTGAAGAAATAATTTTTTTTTTTAAAGACAAATAAGAAATAAACACAAAAATGAAAAACGAAAAAATTAATAAAAACTTAAAAAAATAAATGTAGCACGTTTCCAATTAATGGCAAATGCATTATGCAGGGTGGGGCTCTAAGGGTTTTCGAAAATGTAAACTTAAAATTTGAATTTCAGCAGTTATGGCTTCAGGTTGCCGCCTCAATGGATCCCTGCTGCAGATGGACGGTCGTCTTTATTCAGTTGCTTCATGATATATCCTGTTCTGGAGTTCGATTGATTCACTTGCTCCACTGCACCACTTGGACGGACGTGTTATTGTTTATGTTAGTGAAATTACTCTGCTCTTCAAGGTCCTTGATGCTGGATTTAAATGTCTGCATCCTTTTCTAGAGTTTCATATGTATGTCTGAGGATACATCGGCGTCTTGGCAACCCTCGATCAATTACGATCTTTCTTTAGAAGTAATAATCAAAAATTGTCTGCAAAATGTTTCCAATTAGCAAACCAACAAAAGTGCGCTCTCAAACATTTGCCAACAAATTTGACAAAATTCTGGAATATTTGTTTTGGCCCTGCCCTCTTCAATCATTTGGTGTTTGGGTCCCCTCGATATGTGGGTGGATATGCGGCTGGGGCGGGATGTGCATAACCCTTGCCCGGTGGTCCATGTCCATGTCCACGCTTACACCACGGCGCTGTGCAGCTCTCATGGGGTGGGGTGATGAGAAAAAATGTGTGTCCTCATTTGTGTGGATCCTTTTTTTTTGTCTATGCATGTGTGTATTGGCCACACCCCCCAAAAACTGAAACTGAAACCGAAACCTTTTTCCCGCCTCTGATTGGATGCTTGCACTGTCCATATGTGTATATGGGATATATACGTACAAATATATATACTCAGATTCTGGTAGATTGAGGCCCCTGGACACGCAGGACATGGGACACAGGACGTGGGACTCTGGGCAGTCAAATGTCGAACCTAAAAGAATATTTTTTGCATGCTTTTTTTGTGTCTGTTGTGTTCTTAGTTTATTTTTATTTTTTGCTACTTTCGTGTCGATTTTGTTTTTCCGGAAAATGTGAGTGGGTGCATTGGCAGGCACATGCTAAAACGCATATGCAAAGTGCGATGTGTGTTGGGGGGTTCGTTTTTTTATCGGCAGACAAAGGCGAGGCCGTGCGACGGTCGGGTTGGGTGTTGGTGCAGGTCCTGTCGGGTGCTCGGGGCTTGGCCACGGCCATAACTATGGCTATTAATCGTTACAAGTCCTCCACTCTTAGCCTCCCCCCGAAACCAACTATCCACTGTGTGCATGTGTGCGTGTGTGTGTCTCTTTTACACCTTTCTTTCTGGACAACTCCCATTGTGAAGAGTGAATTTCTAGTTGTATTTTTTAGCATGGAATATACCGGATAAATGGTCGCCTAGACACCTGATTCCTCTACAGTTATACAGCCATAGAAGGATGAGTATTGGCAGATCTCTCACCCTCTCTCTCTCTCTCTCTCTCTCGCAAAGTAACGGCTTGGATGTTCATATATGTT
>NW_022995753.1:4123097-4138097 GCF_900245975.1 Drosophila guanche | reverse complement strand
TTTTGGGTTTGGGTCTGGGTCTGGGTCTGGCTTGGTCTATGGCCAATTATTGGTTGGTGGGCGCCATAAATCAGCAGAGCACAGGTGGGAGCCGGCGGGCCAAGAGGCAGTGCCGCAGCCACAGTTCCTCAATGGAACTGCTCGGCTCGGGTAACAATGACCACAAACAAAATACAAAAAAAAAAAACAAAACAAGAAGCTGGCTGGCGAACCAACAAAGAGTCATAAATAAATGTTTGCAACTAATTCTGTCAGCTCTAAGTTTTGGTTTTGCTGGAACCAACAGGAAAAGCAGCGAGAAACCAACAATAATTACACAGCAAAATGCAGAAATGTTCTCTAAGGAAGTGGACATGTTTTAATCATATTTATTTCGCTCTAAAATGTATTGTGTTAGTGTGTCACATACCTGCATGAAAAGCCTTTCGAGCGAACTAACTGATCTTTCGGAATAAAATTGCACGGAATTGGGTTTGTGCTGATGGTTAACAGCGAAGCCTCCTCTATAAATATAAGTTGTGGCCTAGCGTCTGGCCAGCATCATTAACAGAAATGGTAACTGGTAGCCCCGCGGAGCTTCATACACTATTTCCGCGGCCTTGTTCATTGTTTAAGCAATTAGACAATTATTTTTCTTTCCAAAATACGCAGGCGACGTCTGCCAGCTTTTTCCACTAGTGAAGGCAGGGGACAGGCGAAAAACTTCGCAAGCGGATCATCCAGCTCTACGACTGAGCATAGACTTGCCAAGGACAGCCCTCAATTCAAGAAGATATTTATACCATTTGTTTAGCTTTAAGTATAAAGATGTGTGTTCCTGTTACATAATTAATGATTTGTTTTGATTTCAGAAATTGGGAAAATGTGTCTGTATTATTTCTTCGACGGCGACTTGAGTTATTTTGTGAATTCTATTTGTTAAATGGAATTTTGAATGCAGAACTAAGTCCATTCTTCGTCGGTATTTTCATCTGTCTGTATTTGAAAACAATCAACTTATTGGACAAGTAAGCGACTTGGGCTAAGTGTACTTACCAGAATGCCTACATAGTTTTCCTTTCCCTCTTGAGCATGGGCGGCTGTCAATTTCTTGAAAGCGGCAACGACAACGTCATTGGACTTGTGAAGAGAGCCTCGGCGGTTCTGGACAGAATTGTATTTGATGACATGCCGCTCCTTAATCTCTGGGCCAAAGCGCGAGACTCTTCTGCGCTTTGCGGCGGGTTTGATACTCTTTGCAAGCACGGCTTCAACTTTAGCTTCGGCGTCACTCTCGTTCGCTGGCGATGTGCTGCTGGTCTTGGTCGAGGGGCTCTCGTTGGACGAGAGCGAGCGCGAACGTGAACGCATTGGCACTCGTCGGGCCGGTGAGCGGCGGTCGGCGTCACGCACCTTGTGCAGACGCTTGCTTTTAACGCCGCCCCTCTTAAAGTCCCAGGTATTGATGGAGTCGGAAGACTCCGAGCTCGACTCGTCGATTAGCATGTCGCGAGACACTCTTGGGGTCTCCATTGATGGACTTTTTGATATCTCGCAATTATTTACACACAATTCTCTCTGGTTATTTTCAATTCCGTGATGTACAGACATCAGAATTAGCAAATTGTTGTTGTTTTTTGTTTTACTTTCGGAAATCGACACATTGATATCGATAGGCGAAAAAATGGTGATGGTAAGTAACTATTCGTTTCCATTAAGTGATTAATATCACATTCTGCAACGATATTTATCCACAGCACCAAGGCACACCTTTTATTTTAGAACACAATTAAGAGACTCTTTCTATTGGTTTTTTTTAGGCTATAAATTATATTCCATTTTTACATTTAATTTTACAATGGATGTGGCCACACGAGGGCTTCTCTTTACTGCTTAAACAGGCACTTAATTATTTTTAAATATGTTTTTTGGCTCTTTCTCCCATCATTATAATTTGTTTTCTGTTTTAATCTGTAAGTTGCCTGTTTCCCAATATGTTTTTTTTTTTGTTCCATAGGCCACAGTTTATCCAGACCATAAGTAGACAGAAGCTCAAAAACAAAGTCATATGTGTATGTACAAACATACATAATAATGTACAGGTATGTGCATATGTGTTTATGTGTGTTCAAAGACCGAAAATGCGTTTGGCGCAGACAGAAATTATCGATCCAAAAGTAGCACGCATACAAAAGCTCGTAATATTAAGCAGCCCCAAAAAAGTAAAACACTCGAGTAGCCCCCAAATCCAAGAAGTGTCGACGTTGCCAAGAACGGGTGGCGGGTGTCCGGGTGTGCGGGTGTGGATGGGCCACAGCCAACAGCGTTTTTATTTCAGCTTCTTCTTGTTAAAATAATCATGACCTAACACAATAATGGTGTAAATAAGTGCTACCTCCCCCGCATACCAATGCAAGGGCAAGCAATTTGAGAGAAGGATTGCCCTTGCCTTGCCGAATCTCCCGCTCTTCATCTCTCCCTGTATTTCATGGGATGACGGGTTGATCTGAAGGGCAATTAAAATATATTCCAAAAATGTGTGTGAATACCTCAAAACACTACAACAGGAGGAAGAAACTGCATTAGTTGAAGCCCCCCACCACGCTCTTTTTACACATCCTTCTGAATAATGATGATGCCACCAACCCCACTCCATTAAAAAATCAGAACAGCATCGAACCTCATTCTCATTCCAGCTACTTGGCCACTCGCCGCTTTTATTTGAAACGTGACGCTCGTAACCCAACTGACCGTGTGGCCTAACGGATAAGGCGTCGGACTTCGGATCCGAAGATTGCAGGTTCGAGTCCTGTCACGGTCGAGAAGTTGACTCTTTTTTTTTTTTGATTCTTTTTATTTAATTCTTTATTCTTTTTTCTCTTTTATTGATTGGTTTTTTTTTCTAAGAAATATTTATACTCGCCCAGCGCCGGATACTGCCTCAGTCGCTTCACGGTTGAATTTTTGTTTTTCTTTTTTCAAATGCATTTTAAGAATGACACTCTTTATTTCTTTTCACTTGTTTAGTTGTTGGTCTTAAAAGAAATGTTAATGGAAAAGACAAAAACAGGCGTTTAAGTTGTCCATCGCCTGTTGCCGGCCCTAGCGCTATATGGCTTTTATGACACAGAGCAGCAACAAGCAGTCGTGGCCGAGTGGTTAAGGCGTCTGACTCGAAATCAGATTCCCTCTGGGAGCGTAGGTTCGAATCCTACCGGCTGCGCTTCTCCTCCAGATTCCACGAAACTAAAGTCTGGATGCTTTTTTGTTACTTTTTTATTCATTTTTTAATTTTATTTAAAAAAGAACAACTTAAAATGACTCAAGACTTGTTTAGGTTTCCATATGAATTTCCTATTTGTATAAATTTATAATCCATATGGCCGGGGTGTCTATCTGTCTATTTTTGTACACAAGCTTTTGTTTGTCACCTCGTTTGCATTTTGTGTGTGTGTCTGCTGATTTGTCTGGCAATGCGTAGACCCCACACAGACACGCACCAATACGCACAAATTATTTACGTTTACTGCCGACTCGACGGGTTCGCCGGGTTCGCCGGTTCTCGGGTTCGTTGAACCTTTCCCCCTCCTACCACGATGCGAAGTATCTTTTTCGGTTGCTTTTATTTTTGTACAAATTATTTTGTTGACCTGGCTCTGGCTTTGGCTTTCCTTTACTTTCGTTTTGCGTTTCGTGTGTGTGCGTCGACCCCCAAAACCCATAAAATAAAAAGGCCCGAAATGTGTCCTGTCTGTTGGTCCTCTCGATAGTGGCTTGGGCCTGCAAATGCTCGATTCTTTTACGATTCTTTGTGTACACTTTGTGCATTTTTGGAGCTAGCCTAGCATACTTTGGGGAGCCAAAACCCTGTAGAAAATCCACCAAAATGAGTGATAATACCATGTTGAGTCCATAATGTAATCTCCTGCCAATTGGCACATCAAATTGTAAGATTTATTGAACTCTTTCATGTACAAAATCAACATGTGGCAAGACCCAACTTTTCTGTGCAACAGGGAACTTTTTCTTGCTGCCCGCACATGAGGCAGAGGAGCAAGTTTTTTAGACGGCGGAACTACTAGAAATTGAAGAAGAACTACTAGCAATGGTGGGGAGAGAGAGTGGAGAGTGGAGGGGGGCAGGAGGCTGAGAGCATGAATTTATGTGGAGACTGTCCGAAGGCTGGCTGGCTGGCTGGCTGGCTGGCTGGTTGGCTCCTCCACAGTCCACAGTCGGCTTAGCATAATAAACGTCAGAATTAATTGGATTTTAATTGTCTGTTAAGCGCTGAAATTAAGTGCAGCCAAACTAGATTGTTGGCCCCCCCCCCCAGAGGCAGAGAGGGAGTTGTAGTTGGAGCTGCAAACTGACTGCTTTATTCAGACCGACCCCCTGCCACCTCCCCACTCGCCCAGCCAGCAGATACCGATCTTAACAATGCTCAACCAAGCGACACACAACACACATATGAAGATTATTTGCATGTCGTCGTCCTGGTCGTCGTTTTGTCCAGTCCAGAGTCTCTCCCAGCGTATCTCTCTCTCTCTCTCCCCTCGCTCGCCATCTGCGGCACTCCAATCCCAGTGGCAATCCCATGCTGCATGCTGCATGCTGCATGCTGCATGTTGTTGTTGCTTTTATTTGCTGCTGCTGCCGATTGCCCATCTGTGATTGAGCTGACAGAAGCGGCGACTAGCAAATGCTTCAAATTATGCCCACAAAATGGGCGAAAAAAGTGCCATAAATTATGGCTTGACTTTTTGATACAATTTTCTTCAATGAGAATAATATTGTGCGTTCGATGGATCGTAATATGTATTTGTTTTGAATCTCTGGAAATGTTTCTTCGATTTTTGGCATAATTTGGATGACAAGAAGTGGAAAATATTATTTAGTAGCAGTAAAAAAAACGTTAAAAACTCCGAAAAGATGTTTAATTATTTCAGCATTTGTTTGGGTAATTATTTAAGTTCATTCTTGCATTTTTTGTTGTTATCCATTTTGATTTTGAATTGAAATTGCATCAAAAAATGTCTCAGAAAGTGTGTGTTTGTGTGTGTGCCGCTTGCGTCATGTTGCGCGGCAACATGTTGCACGGCAGCTGGCCGCAGGCCGCCACAAATGGCATTACCAACTTGAGACGCGGCAAACATCAACTTGAACATTGAGAAAAGCACACGCAAAAGGGCCAACAACAACAGCAGCACGAAAACGTTCAACGAACTTTAGGCCAGAGTGACTGCCCTGCCGCGCGACGAGGGGCTGCTCCCCACTGCGTATACGCAATGGCCAGGACACATCATCAGCTGTTGCCGGCTTGTGGCAGCACCCCAAGACACTCACTCACTCAAATTTTGATTTACGCCCAGAAGAAGCAGAAGCCGAATAAACCCAAAACGAAGACGGCGAAGCGGCGGTGGCAGTGGCAGTGGCAGTGGCAGTGGCAGGTTCAATGCACTCCCAGACATCAGGCCCGGCCAGGGGCCCGATGACGTTTTGGGCCAGGGGATAATCCAACAGGCAACAGACTCTTGTCTCTGTGTGTGTGTGTGTGTGTGCTTTGTCGACACGCACACGTGTCCCGTGTCCCGTTTTGGCCATGTCCTGCGAGAGGGATTGGCTTGGCTTTTTGGGCTTCGCTTTTGTCGGCAGTTTCGTCGGCGTCTTCGTAGGGCTTCGGACTTTTCGGCTCGCCGGCGTTTCTTTTCGTTTTCGTTGTCTTCTTTTTTTATATTTATTTTTCGGGTGTCAATGTCCTGCGTGTATCTCTCTCTCTCTCTCTCTCTCTCTGTGGCTGTGTGTGTGCCAGTCATGTGTCCTGCCACAGGGCCAAAGTTTTCAATTCGCGTTGCGTTTTGCGTTACGCTCGTCACATTTTATTAGCCCGTTTTTCGGGCTGCAGGACATTGAACGTCTCGTCTCGTCTGTCTCTCCCTGCCTGAGTCCTTTGTGTCGCAATAAATAACACACACACACACACACTCAGCTGGCTTCCCTGCTTATTTTTGTTTTCTTCTGCAGAATTGTTCTTATTTTGTTTTTTTGGGTTTTAGATATTGAGGTGCATTGAACTGCAGGGCCGCCTCTTTACGCTCTTTCTGTTCGAATGATGGTAATGATGACTGGGACTGGGGGATTTGAGCCTTGAAACTGTTAAGAAATATTCTCGCCGGCTTTTGATGCCCTTCTGCCTCATGTGAATACCGAAGATAATGTGAATGTTAATGCATTGATTTAATCATTTGATTTATTCCTTGGATGCTTCTTTTGTGGATTAGCAATCATTTTGGCCATGAACCTGTTTCTGGCACAGTCTTCTCCCATCAAGTTCTGTGTCTGTGGCTCAGAGTATTTCTTATTCGTGCTTACCCCTTGTGGCCAAAGGTTTTTGTGTGTCCGAACGGGGGCGGGCGGTCAAACAATGGACAGCATATCCTTATGCACCGTTATCCCTGGCCAGAAGAACCTTTGGATTAGGGCCTTGACAATTGCGAGGGCGATGCAGGAGCAGAAGCAGGAGCAGGAGCAGGAGAGCGTATTGCAAGGCAGGGGTGCCGTTATTGTGCCTCCAGCTGCCTGTTACCTCTAACGGGAACACTTAACCCTAAGCATATTTTGGCATTACTCTCTTCTTGTGTGTGTGTGTTGCATTTTATTTTTGTATTTTTTCGTGCTGTTGGGAGTGGAGGGCGCTAATGATGATGAAGGGGTCATGGGGGGAGGGAGGGGGGGTGCAGCAGCGCAATAGAGCGAGCTTTGAGGGGTGGGCTGTGTGGAGGGTTGCATAGGGGGGGGTGTGAGAACAACTGCTGCTGCCACAGTGTGTCTCCTTGATGCGTCCTTCAGGAGCTCTCTGGCGCATGACTTTTGCCGTCTTTGCAACTTTTTCCCCAACTTCTGTTGCAAGTAACAAAAAAAAAGCAACAACAACAAAAGCGACAGAAACTGCGTTATTTTCTTGACGTTTTTTTTTCGGATGAGTAGAGGCAGCAGCAGCAGCAGCAGCAGCAGCAGCAGCAGGACTTTGTCTATGCAGCAAAAGAATGCCTTTGGGGCATTTAGATAAAAAATACATGAAGCAGCCAGCCAAAAAGGATACTAAAAAGAATGAGACAGAGTTGCGACCTGGGAGCAGGGAGCAGGGAGCAGGAGGAGTCAGCGGCGGAGGACACTGGCAGGCCTGCATATTGCACTTGAGAGAGCTTCACATACAAACAACAACAAAAAATCAAACAAAAATAACAACGAAAACAACAACGAGCAGCGCAAGACGCACAGCAACAACAACAATAAAAGAAATATACGAAAAGTGTAATAGAATTTACTTGGCAGGGCCGAGGGCTGGGACGAAGGGAAGGTGTTGCAAGGGGGCGGAAGGATGCCTCTCCCAAGCTGTGGAATTTGCATATACCATTTTTTGGCATGTCTTTCAGTTTATAATTTAACGAATTATGCCCGCAAAGTGGGCTGGGGCTCCGATGAACTGGGAAATGATTGGGAGCCGAAAAGATTTCTAGGAAAATGGAAACAGATTTTATGGCCAATTCATTAATTTCACATGCCACTCGCCTGCCTCAAGGATGCTCCATGCTGCCCTTAAGGTATCCGCTTATGCTGCACCATTTCGGTCCAAACTTTGGAGGTTTTAATGCCCAAACACTCGACATATGAGTTGTCCCTCAACTGCACACGGCGCCCCACAGCTCCAACAATGTCGCCGTCGCCGAGGCTAATCTACAGCAAAATTTTTACGCTTTTCACAAAAAAAAAAAAAAAGAAAAGGAAAAAGAAAAAAGAAAATAAGCAAAAAAATAAAGATGAAAATCGAGTGACGCGAGGAGGACTGAGGAAGAGACACGATGTCTCAAAAGAAAGAAACTTTGGACTTTGAATGGTTGGGAATTTTCCTTTTCATCAGCTTAAAAGCCTGGCACCAGCGCCCTCCCAAAGCCGGCAGAAAGAAAGAAAAGCAGCCAAAGGTTGGGGCAGGACATGGGAATGGGTCGGGCAGTGGTAGCAGGAGGAGAGCCAATGATGAAAGATACATTTGTAGCGCATAGATATGCGTTACTCTTTTATTTGATGTACCCCGCAGCCAGTGGACTGTGCCGAGGGTATGCTGTACTCGAGCAAGCGAAAAGGTCTGATAAGAGGGAATAAATGTGCGAATCTTGAATGATTTTATGCAAATATCTCTGATCTCTTAGCGGGTATCGCGAGTGTCCGAATGCCCACTCGTTACTGCTTGTATTCCACTCGCTGTTTCTGTTTTAATCGCTGCGTTTTTTTTCTTCTATATTTTGTTTCTTTGTCCACACAAAAGTGTGAAGTGTGAAGTGTGAATCTCAAAGATGCCGTCAGAGGGCTTATCCCACCTAGTTTGCTCGTTCTCTCTCTCTCTCTCTCTCTCGTTGTAATTTTTGCTCCTTATTTATGCCACACAATTTTTGCTGTTGCTGTGGTGGGACGCTTGTGGGAGCTGTCGTCGTCGCCTCATAATCCGTTATTAATTGCTCAACGACATGTTACCAAGGATCGAAAGGCTGCGGGCTGTGGCGTGGGGATATGCGGCATGTAGCTACATTTTTGTATCTTTTGTCTGCACAATTCCATTCAGACAGCGCCATGGACATATCTCTGAACATATATGCAGCTGTGTTTGCATTTGTATTTGTGTTTGTCTTTGCTTTTGTGTTTGTATCTCTGTGGCCAGCACTTCCATTGCCATATCGGTTTCCACTTCCACTCCTGTTCGCCCTTTTCCCGTCTTTTCAGTCTCTCTGGCGGCGGCTGCCCTACACTTGTTCCTGTAATTTATTTACTCAAAACACGCAAAATTATTTTATGCAAATGATTTCTCAACATTTTGCACTTGCCCCAAGTTGAGTCAGCCATCCATCCATCCATCCACTCGCTAGCCCTCACTTCTTGTGGCACTCTCCGCCTCCGCCTCCGCCTCTCTCTGACAGCTTTGTAGTGCTGCCCCATTTTCGGGGGCGTGGCCAGTTCAAACGTTTAACTTGTGACTTACAGTGTGTGTGTGTGGCAGGCAGTAGCCCAACGAAACTTTTTTGCCGCATGTGCAACTTGTTTTTAGTTGATTTTATTTATTAAATGTAAATACATTTTAGGGCCAAGTTTTCTAGTTGTTATTTAAGGACAGTCCAAAAGTTTCATTGCAGCAACAACAGGACACAAAAATTCAGCGAAAGCTTTCTGCACATGTTTTCTGTAAATGCTTTCTCCATTTGCTGTATATTTTATTTGAATTATTTCAAACTAATGCCAGCTAAGATTAGCTTTATCTTATCAAAAGTGCATCAGATAAAGTAACAAATGAAGTTATGACAGAAATGAATGCCCCAAATGTTGGCTCATCGAATGTCGTCTTTGGGCTACTTCTTGGTGTCTGTTGCTGGTTTTTGTGTGTGTTTGGCACACATTTGTCAATGCGCAGATCCAACTGTAGATCTTGCTGAAATAATTACAGCAAACGTTGCGCGACTTGAGACAATTTCCAGGTATCCATCGGACACGGCGCTGCTGGTGTGGGGTGTCTTGCAAAATATCAAAATCGGACAGCAAATAATGGAGGTGGAGGAGTTTTTGGTGTTGGCCAAAAGTGAAAATTTGTGTGCCAAAGCAGAAGGTCAGAAACTCTTTTTGGGTTTTCGTGTGAAGTCCGGAATGGAGCATATATCTGTGTATCTGTCAGCTACATAAATTAGATGCATGCGTCACGGGGCTTTTGTTTTGCTGCTCACATAATTTTACATTCGATTTCCTCAATTAGTTCGGACTTGGGTCTGGGCTCTGGCTCTGTCTCTGCGTAGCAGCTGTGCAAATTCTATTTTTATTTTGTCTTTTATTTTTCTCTCGGGTGTAGCTCTGTGAGATGAGCAGCAGAAGCGCAAAAGTCGATTAATCAACGCAGGCTTTGAGCCGTATTTGGGTCAAAGTCTTTTTCGGTTCGGTTTTGTGGCGGTCGTTTATCTCGCGGCAGGAACACAACCGAAAGATACGCGTATCTAACATTTGCCCATTTCTATTCGGTCTCTATCGTTGTGTCTTTTTGTTTCATTTTCTTTTCGCTGTTTGCTGTTTGCTGTTTGCGAATTTTATTCGCATGCGTTGCTCTGATTTCTGCCGTTGATTTTGCACAAGTTGTCGCTCGTCGCTCGTCGGTCGTCGGTCGTCGCCTGTCTATCACGCGTTTGGCATCTCTGGTAACACTCTTTCGTCTGGGTCAATGATCCGCAATGTGGCGTTCATTGCTGGTGTTCATCTTTGCCGAATTTCTGGCGGACTTGCTGCTGCGTTTCAAAGCACAGCGGGTGGCAGCGGTATGGGGGGGGCTTTAAAAGCCTTTAAAATTCAATCAATATGGGGTTAATTACATTTCAAATTTGCTTCCCTCTCCTTCTTGGGTCAGTCAAGTCAACAAAAATGTACAAAAAATAAATACCCAAAAAACGCAGTCGGTAGGATTCGAACCTACGCTCCCAGAGGGAATCTGATTTCTAGTCAGACGCCTTAACCGCTCGGCCACGACTGCTCAGGTAGATGTGCGCCACGGAACAGCTGTCAGCTTAAGGTGCGAAATTATTGAATGCGAGGGTTGCCATTTCAGTGATCATCACTTTCAGCTTGCAATTGTTATCCTTTACGCCCCAAACTAAACATAAACATGCAATAAAGTGCACAATTAGGGCTTTATCTTTGGAGATAGTTTACTAAGAGTGTCCGAAGAAATGCGCAATAAAAGATTAAAGCTCAGAAACCATACAAAGAACACTTTTGCAAACAGCAAAGAGCAATCAACTGAACCGTGCTACCATGTATTGTGTTGCCAAGCTCTTTTCTGCATTAGCCACGCTTAGTATTTGCATTCAAATAAATATGAATTAAATACATGGATGTAGTAGAGCTGCCAGTGCTGCCCTTTTCCTTCATTTTATATTATTTTTCAACTCCATTTTCCATTGCCCTGTATTGGGGTAGGTCGTGAGGGAGGAAACGTCTGCCATTGCAGCCCTCGAAAAACTGTTTAAAAATTCTGCAGCGTCTTCGAAAATAAATACATAAATATTAATTGGCCAATGGAAAAGAAATCATACAAAATAATGGAAGCAAAAATACAGATTCTGGCTTTCAGACAGCAGCCACTTGATCGGTGGCATTGCAACGTGGATTTATATTTATATTTATATTTGTAAATGTAAATATAATTTATTTATTTATGTGTCCTCTGCTGTTGAACCAAAATTCTATGGAGAATGCAAAAAAAATTGTAAATAACGCTTGAAAAGTGTCAAAAAAACCAGACAGAAAGGCAAAGGTAGGGAGGGAGAACGGTTAGCGGAAGAGAGGACGGGGACGGTGTGTTCAGGGGCGTGGAGGGGCGGTTGAATGATTGAAGTGTGGCAGCTTTAGACAGAGATACCGCTGCATAGTTTTAGTTGCCTCTAATTTTACGGCAGAGTAAGCGCAGAGACGATGGCGCGACGGCAGACAAAACATTTGGCAGCTGCCAAGACATCCTCTCGGAGCGGCGGGTCTCCGCTGGCTCATCCTGACTGAAGGAGACTCTCGACCCTCGCCTCGCCTCGACTGGCGGCGCGGCGCGGCGGCTTGACAAGCCAGAGATTAAGAAGATAAATGATTATTTTGAGCAATGCTTAAATAATAGACAGCGAAGCAGAATCCTTGCCTTGCCTTGCCTTCGCTTGCCTTAAATTTCTAATTAGATGCCAGCCAAAAATTGCTCCTGCTCGTGGCCCGTGGCCCGTGGCCCGTGTCTGTGTTTGGCGTTCATTTATTGATTATTTTCACCACCACATACATACATTTATGTATATGCATGTATACGTATACATATATATATATAAGGATTGGTATCGAAGTACTTTGAACCCTGAACGAGAGCGACGCACTCAAGGCGACCGATGCGGCGACCCGAAGGAGCCAAAAAACCGAGGCCGTAGACCTGAAACCGGCTGCCCTTTTTTTGTTCCTTTTATATTATATATTTGGGTGTATTTTCATTGTCAAGGCTAAGCGTTGTGTGGCGCATTTGTGCGTGTGTAGTACGTAAAACACATTCAAATATTCACATTTATTGGTGGCAGCCTGAGGCTTGAGGCTTTGCCGAAGTGTGGAATACGCTGGGAAAGGGGGTTTGTTATTTTGCTGTTCAAATCAACAAAGTGGACATATTTATGCACTTACAAAATATATATTAAAATATATATGGATGTATTTTAGCTATTAAACACATTTTAGGTATATAAATTCATGCAACTGAATGCACAAAAGACTCTACAGATATGCAGATACATTTCCTATCCAACTTCCATTCGTTGTGGATTGTATCTGCTCGAGAGTGTATCTCTGTTGAGTGCGTAGAGCGTTGAACTTGAAACAAAAGTTGATTCAACTTTGTCGGAGGGGGGCAGCAGCAAGTGCGTGTATCCAGCAGATACATTGAACTTACCCCCCGTCCCACCAGATACTCGCTCACACACTGCCCAGATACAAGATACCAGCCTAATGCTAACGGCTATTTTTTGTTGTTGCTGTGTGATTTTTAATTAATTTTTATGTGCCGCAGCAGCAGCAGCAGAATTGGCGAAAAAAAACAACAAAAATCTTGTTAGCCAAAAATTAAAATTTAAGCAAATTTAATAGATAGTTAGATGAATAGACAGATGGGTTTTTAGGGCGGGATAGGGGGCTTATGGCTCGCAAGTCAATGAACCAAAAAAGGTCAACAATTTTTTCGCAAAAACTTAAGTTTCTTTTTGTTGTTTAGTTTTTAATTTGTACCCTCTGTGGGTTGCCATTTTTCTGCGCAACATTTTAGATTTAATGTTGCCCCAAACCGATAGCCGCACCAGTGATAAATAGTTTTGATCTGCTTTCGGACAACAAACAAATATATTTCGACATTTATGCATGTTTTTGTTGGTATTACATACGTGAAATTTCCATATCAATTGGTCAGACGCGGCTGCACCCAATCCAAAAGTCTGCCTGGGGATTGTGAAAGTCTCAGCTGATTGAAGCGATAATTATCCACAAAAATGTGGACATTTTCTAAAATAAAGAGCCAAAATATTTCACTTTAATTTCGTTTAATTAACACACATATTTCAAAATGTTGAATGCCTTTTGCCAAATTATTTGTTTGCACTTCTCCATGCAGCAGTTGACAGTAATTCGCATGAAAGGGTTACAGCTTGTTAGACAGCATCCGGGGAAGAGCAGTCGTGGCCGAGCGGTTAAGGCGTCTGACTAGAAATCAGATTCCCTCTGGGAGCGTAGGTTCGAATCCTACCGACTGCGATCTATAAATTTAAGTTTTTTGTTTCTTTTTATTTTTTAATTTCTGGCATTCTTTTTCTCTCAATTAAATATATGTTGTGCCACTTTTAGCGCTTGTTTCTCCATTTTGCCAGCACCTTTTTTCCTCCATTCTTTCACTTCTTGTGGAACTTTCTGCCAGATTTCCAGCTGCACCGCTGCCAACCCACACCCACCCACCTCAATTCTTGTTCAACATTTTGCAAAATCCTCTTCCTTTCGGTGTTTTCCTTCTTTCATTTTTTACACGCCCTTTTGCAACGTCTTCATCTTCACTTATTTTTTTGTTACTCTATTTTATTTTTTGTTATCACGCTTGTTAATGTCATTCGGCGACGTTCCGCCTCCCTGACTTTGTCTTTGCCGCCGTCACCGTCGCCGTCACCGTCACCGTCACCGTCTGTGTGTTGCCCCCCGCCACGCTATGTCTGCGTTTCTGCCCCTTTTGGGTTCGTCCTTTGCCTCGCCTTATTAGCCGCCATTAACACTTTTGCATGACCCCCACCCGCCATTCGCCTTGCGGCAGACAGTGGAACAACAAAAATGAAGTTGTCTTTTGGTTGAAAGCAGAAAGTGGCAAGTGGCAGGGAATGTACATGCCGTCGTCCCCTGGCCACCGCCCGTTCTATCTTGGTTTCGTGTTTCGTCGCCTCATTTCGCTTGCAGCATTTTGGGGCAGCACCTTCGCCTTGTTGTTGCTGTTTGATTTCGGGCATGCTCGCCTTTTGAGGACTTTCTTTGTCTGCTGCTGCTTATTGCTGGCTAATTAAAAGGCATCTTCCCTTCGGGTGGCAGACTCCTTGTGGCGTTGGGACTGTGACTCTAAAAGATCAATGGAAATCAACATTCAGCTTATGACACTCGAGGGAACTCGGGTCCAGCAGCTTCAAAATAGATGCCCGAATATCTTCTATGCTGGTTCCATGTCTTATCCACTGAAATGTATTTATTGCACATATATCTGCCATCGATCCTTCGAGTCAGCCAAAAACGAACAATGACAGGACAGGCGTAGCATTTTTTGTAGTTTGTTGCTTTGCGGACCACCCGAGAGGCGGCCGGCACAATGCGGCAAACTGGTGGGGGCATGGGGCAGGACAGGGACAGGGACAGGGACAGCGACAGGGGCAAATGGTAAAAGGTACAAATTTATTTTTCTATATAAATTGTAATTTGTTGCTGCTGGCTGATTGTTATCTGTGGCAAGCGGGTGGCGGTACGCTGGGGGGTGGCTGTGGTCCGTCCATCTTCAATGCCGCCGTCGCTTTCAATTCGATGAACGATCGGTGGATTGGCGCCAGGCAAAAACATCAGCATAAAACCCTAATGCAAGTCCAACCCGACACAGTTCATACACTATGAAAGTTGGCAGGTGGTGGAGCTAAAGGAAATCGATCCAAAGAAATATCTGTGTAAAGCCATAGAAAAGATATGTATCTGTGACTTAGGATACCCTGCCTAAAGCTACTTCAATTCTGAATACCCATCGGACAGAGTGTTGCAAGCAACTGAACAGTAGCAAAACCTTGCAACATTGCCATTGAGTACAATTAATTGAACACCAACAACAAATCGATTGCGCGAACAACAGCAACAAAGGGGATTGGCTGGGGGGGGGGGGGGGGGGGAAAAAAAAAAAAAAAAAAAACTTTTTTTTTT
>NW_022995753.1:3964196-4122458 GCF_900245975.1 Drosophila guanche | reverse complement strand
TTGTTCACATGCCGCCAATGCCGCCGCAGGGCAGGCACACAACCAAAACCAGATGAAGACGACAAAAAGGAGCCACAACAGCAGCAGCAGCAGCAGCAGAAGCACCGGCTGCCTGCAACATGTTGCCAGTGTAGGAAAAATGTTGCCTTTTGTTATTTGCCGACACATGCACAACGGGCTGGCTAGCTGCAAGGCTGACTGGCTGGTTGCATGCCCCCTCCACTTACCTGCCACTCTATTAATAAGCCCAGAGAGAGAGAGAGAGAAGGAGAGAGCGAATCAAGAGGCAGACCCACACTTATTGAGTGTCTAATTAGCGTCAACATGGCCTCCTAGCAACATGCTGCTGACAACTGAAAGAGCGGCAACAAAACGAGCCCCCGCCACTAGAGCCACACACACACACACACACACACAGAAAAACAAATCACAGGGAAAGAATTATATGTACTTATGTACATCTTTGTATGTACAAATGTACATCTGTACATACTCGTACTCTTACATGTTGGAAAACTTTCACTTGACGCTAAACAAATATTCGCTGATGACAGTGTGTCTGCCTGTCAGGTGTCCTCAAATGAAATCAATTTGCCAAATGACACAAGCAATGAGTCAAAGGGTGCGGCGGCGGACTACCCACCCAGTGCCAGCTGGCTGATAGCTGGTTCTAGCGGGTATACACTTTTGGATAGCTGGTCTGCTAGCAATGTGGGAACACTTTCAGCTATATAGAAGTCAATCAAATAATGGCACCATTTGGATACGGATACCAGAGATGATACCACAAACGACATCCTTCTGCGTGGTAATTAAATCTGGTTATTGTCTACGGTGCTATGTTATTACCACAAAAACGATAATTGTTTGATGATTACAGAATATCTTACGGAATTCAAATACTTTTATAGAGTTTTTCACAGCTTTTTGCAGCTCAAATACTTTCAGGAAGGATACTAGCCTGCTGGTAAATGTATAATAATATGAACAATAATGTTTGTTGTTCTTTCTATTTCGAACACATTATTAGTAATATTTCCCGTGTTTCAATAGGCCTATTGTTGTGTTGAATGGACTCCAGATATTGCTTGTACAAGTTGGTGCCAGCTGGTAGAACTTTGACAGTCTTGTTGGCTCTATTCGAAATGTCGTTCCAGTTTGCTTTTGGGCTGCTCTGCCATCTACTGCCTCCTGCCTCCTGGCGCCTTCTGCCTTGATTGACAGTTTTATTAAGAATTTATTGTTTGTGCGAGTACGCTACGAATATTTAGATATACATTTAGCGGGTGAACGCGAGAGAGTACGATATGAGGAGCAAAATAACAATTTGTGCAGGCGTGACAGACAGACAGACAGACAGACAGGCAGGCAGGCTTCTGGTTCCGGTGATGACATGACATGCAAAGATAGTTCATGCATCTGCCAGATACATGTGACTGTGCCCCCTCCCCACGCCACACTCTGTGTGTTGTTGGTGTTAGGTGGTGCCACCCAGTGGCAACAATTAATTAACACACTTAAGAAGTTGGCAAGCGGCGGCAATTAAAACTCATTAAATCAAGTTAAAAACTTTTGTGTCGGTTGATATCAAAACTGCATCTGCATATCAGCAAAGGCGAGGCCAAAGTTTCCGTAACCTTCGTAATAAAGCCACTTAAGTGGGTCATAATGCAGACAAACATCCAGCGTGGTGGAGCGGGCGGGAGGTTGGGCCAAGAGAAAATGTTCAACGAAAAAGGGGAACAAACGGGTGACAGGAGGGGCGGCCAAGTGGCGGCAACAAGCGACTTCTCTCTGAAACATATTTATGCTGAAAGCGAAATTGAAAACTTTTCCACCGATATATGGCCACACAGCCAACACACACACACACACACACATATATCTTTATAATATATATATAATATAATGTACATATCTGCTGGTGTCTGAGTGCCACAACAAATAGAGCAAAATGCAAGAAAAAGGAGCAACTTTCACTCGCTCTCTCTATCACTCTCACGCTCCACGACTGCTGAAACTTGCGCTGTCTTATATGCAAACCCACTCATACATATCCACGTGTGTACATACATATGTATGTGTGTATATAATGGAGTTATCTGGGCAAACATTAAGCGCATAAAAATGGCATTAAATTGTGCGCAAAATAGCTGCAAATAAAATTCGAGCTTGCATCTTTCGGGCTTCCCCAGAACTTCGTCGTCCCTTCACAGACAGACAGTGCTGTTGCTGCTTTGGCTGTGTCTTGCTGCATGCAACACCATGTGGCATAAGAGAATGTTCAGTTCACCTGCGAAACTAAACAATTAAATCCGTTCAGCTATAGTTCTTCCATTTGTTTGCTATTCATAATCTCCGGTCTCTCTTCAATTGACTTTATCGCTTCATTGTTAGCGGAAAACTTCAAGTGTTTCCCCACTTCCTACACTCCTTCCCGCCATTCGCAGACCGATTGTTACCGCTGCACTTGTTGGCACTTTTCTTTGACTTTCAAACTTATACAAACACACACACACACACACACACATGCAAGATGGCGTCAAGTATTTATTGTACCCCATCGCGACCTCACCTCTCTCCTTGCTGGCCTGCCACCACTTCGAAAGGAAAGTGAAAACTTTACGCCAGCGGAAAAGTCGCGAGCTACAAAATTTCAAAAACCTCACTGCAACAACAACAACAAATACAAGCAGGGAGTTGGAACAACAACAACGACAACAAAATAGTGAAAAACTTAAGGAAAGTCTTCAACTTTGCCTTGACTATCCGGGTTAAGCATCTAATTCCATTTTTATTCAAGATTTAAAGCATTTAAAGTTCAGATTAAATTTCACTTTTTGCTTGAATGGCATGTCAATTTTGATGTGCATTTCTTGATTCTTTTTTAACTAAATATTCGGCCAACAATTGCCTTTCAACTTTAACGCAATTTTGGTTACCATTTAAGAAATGTATTTAATTTTTTTTTAGGGCTGCGCCAATGTCTCTGTCAGTTGAATTACATTTTTTTCTACGTAAATTTGTTTGTATTTTCGTTAAATGGTAAATGGATAAAATAAATTTGCACCTACTGCGCACCCCACCTCCGTTCTCATTACTATCATCGATTAGAGGAAGCCACCAACCCACCCATTGTCATGCTCCCCATGCAACTCTCTTTCTCTCTCGCCCCCACATTCTCTTCTTACGTGTGCTTTTGGTCATTTTTTGTTTTTGTTTTTGTTTTATTTTTGTGTATTTTGGGCTTAGGTCAAACAATTTTTTGGACAACCAGCAGAGTACTGGCGGCCACAGTGGCAGTGGCAGTGGCAGAGGAGACAGCGCTCTGTCGTCCACCTGCAACACCGGGTGGCCCGTGTGCCCCGGTGGCAACGGGCTGACGGTTGGCGGGGGTTGCATTTTTAGGCCCCGCCCACATGCGACGCTGCACTACGTTGTGATTGGCCAAAAACAATTGGCAGCAGCTGCAAAAAAAGAAAAAAAAACATACAACAAAAAAATTTCCTTTTGCTTTGTTACTGCTTTTGTTGTTGCTTTTGTTTTGTGCTGCGTTCAAAGCAAAAGCGAAACAAACAGCCGGAGTGGTGCCGGTGGTCTTTCTGGAGGTGGGGCGGTGGGAGAGGAGAAAGAGCAAAAATCGCCCCCTTTCGACAGCAAACGGCAGAGGCAAAGGCAGCGGCAGAGGCAGCGCTGGCAGAAAAGCATTGCACACAGTGCAGCAGCAGCGAGCTTGTGTGTGCGTGTGTGAATGAGAGAGCGTGAGAGAGAGAGGCGCAGCAGCAGCAGCGAAGCTGGCATTTCGTTTTTGTTCTTGTTGTTTGTTCGTTGCTCGCCTGCTGCTGCTGCTGCTGCTGCTGCGTTCTTCGGCTGCGTCGCGTTGCGTTCGGTCGGTTGCTGTTTTGCCGAAACTTTGCTTTTGGTCACGTGGCCCAGTCACCGTTACTCTCGTCACACTACCCAGCTGCATAGTCAAAGAGTCGCAGTCACAGTCACAGCTTGTGTGTGTGTGTGTGTACGGCATGCATTGGCGCCGATAACTGCCATTTTTCTGCTGTCCGACGACGATGATGATGACGCCAGAGCTCTGCTCTGCTCTGCTAACGCAGGCGTAGGCTGCGATGACGCTGCTGCCCTTACCCCCCAAACCACACTCACCCCGCTTAACCCAGTAGTAGCCATCATCGAACGTTGCACAAAAGAAAGCAGACAAGAACCGTCGTGCAGGGGGGGTCGGCAACGAACGGGTAAAGTAGTTGGGTTAGTCATGGCAGTTGACCAGAAGAGACGGGCGCACGGGTACAAGGGTACAGGGGTACTCCCCCGACTACTCCCAATACCAACCACAAAAAGGGTTTACTTATTTTCTTACTTTTTGGGTACTTTCGGGCAATGTGAGTTAATTTGTTGTGTTTAATTGTTCCGATCTATGGGGAGCTATGGGGTGATGATGTCTTCAATAGAAATTCCGCTATGGTTTTAATGGTATCGGGGTTGTACCTCTGCAGATCTAAATATCTATGTAGCAGCAATGCCGTAAAAGGAACTCGCCCGCAATCTTGCAGAAGATTGCCAGTCTGGCTCCATCCTAGAGTATCGCGATCTTCGTCGTCGCTGTGAGTGTTTTCTCCCTAAGCTTCGCTTTCTGGGTTATCTTCTCTTGAATTTGCCTGGGCTGCCCCCCGCTCTCTCACTCTCTCACTCTCTCACTCTTGCCATCATTTTTGAGTTTATTTTATCAACCACCCCCCACCACCACCACCACCGGTCCTTATGTTACTTATTTAGTTTTATGCACGGTTTATTTTTCTCCTTTTTTGCACTTCTTCTTTTTACGGCTGCTCAGTGGAAAATATTTTTGTTTTCTTGCCAAAAAATTTGGTCGATTAGTTGTTGTTGTTGTTGTTGTTGTTGTTGGTGTATTTGGCTGATATTGTTGGTGAGTTGTTCTTGCTGTTGTTGTAGCTTTTTTCGCCGTCTCCAACGTCGTTTGTCGTCGTCCCCGTCGCCTCATCGCCCTCCTTATTGTGTGTAAGTTTTTGCTGGCAAAGAGTCCTTCCTGCGAGGCTGTGGAGGCTGTGGGTTATTCCATATATAGTAGAAGTTGTTGGTGTAGTTTTTGTTGCTGTTAGTTTTTAGTGTTATTGCTGTCGCGTTTGGCGTCCTGCGTCGCATCCCATCCCATCCCATCGTATCGCTTCGCATCGCTTCCCATCGCGTTGCGTCTTTGCCACGTCGACAACATTTTGATGTTGTTGCATATAATGAATGCTGGGCCCGGCATCCCTGCGCCTGGGCCTGGTACTGATACTGGTTCTGGTTCTGGTCCTACCGCCCCCTATAACAATTTTTTATTCCATAGATATCGCAGATATATACATACATAAGTACAGCGTGGAAGGAGTTGGAAATGTATGTACGCCAGAATGGGTAAGAGACAACGTAAACACTTTTGACATTTTATTTTTCACGCCCGCTTCTCTCTCCCTCTCTGTCGCTCTGTGTGTGTTTGGCTGTGTGTTAGTCCTTTGTTGCCATACTCGATGCGCTTTTCCACTGCTTTTCATGAGCCCATACATATGTACATAGTATGTACAATGTCAACCCCTCGGCCTGGTCTCATTATTGGCCGGGCTTGCACTGCTTGGACGGGGGCAAAATCAACATAAAACGTTCCCCAATTGCATACTTTCAGGCGCGGTGACCCGAAATTCTGTGCGAATGATTAGCTTAGAGTAAGAGTAATTTCCATGCATGTACTTCTAGCTGCAGGAACTACGTTTGTGTATATAGAAAGGCAATCTTTGGCTAAGGACTAAAAATAAAATGTAATTGGCAGTATTGAGGAATTATTTACTTGAGGCTTAGAATTATTCTTGGTAAATATTCTAGCTTATTGTTTAGTGGATGCTGGATGCCAATTTAAATATTTTACAAAATATATTCCATATATTCCATATACTGAAATCTCAGAAGAAATTTTTTGTGGCCAAACTTTCCACCGATTGCAGAGAAAAATATCCAGCATAAAGTACTCACTTTTCAGACTCTCCATCCCATTGCCTGTGTTTGCCCTTTTGACAAGTGCGTTTCCTTTGAATGGATTTTCTGTCCTTACCTGCCCCTCTCCCCCAAACGAGCACTGTCTCTTTCAGAGTTTTGTGCGACTTTCAAATGACTCTTTGGTGCATCAATATTTTGCTCGCTTTTGTCTACATGCAACACACATACACACTCACGTTCAACTTACTGGATACATTTTTATTTATACCATAAATATATGCATTTATTTGTTTATTTATTAGTTTGATTCTTCTTTTTACCGGATGAGTGCTTTTGATGGTTAGGTTTCTCCAACCAAAGCCAGAAGCTGCAGCTCTCCTCGGCATGCGTGAGAGTGCCTTGGGGACAGCTTCTTTGGTGGTTCTTGTTAGCCATCTCGTGGTTTGATGGCTTCAAAAATGATTCATTTTCAATGTGTTTTATGCTAGCTTTTTTTTGGCATTGCTTATTGGAGCAAGTTGTGTTTACTTTTTGGTTCTTGTGTAAAGCTGAGAAGAAGAATTTCTTTCCTCAAACATTTATCGTTTCTTTGGCATATTTGGCAGGCATTTGGCTGAGGGAACTCATATGTGCAGATTTTTAATTAAGAATGGCAAAAAATATATGAAAAAAAGTGCAAGAAAGCAGAAGGAAAGAGCAACATGTACTCGTGGGAATATCTGATGGAAATTGGTGAAAATATGTACGATGTATGTACGAGGTATGTAACTATTGCCAGCCCCCCCTCCTCCACCTAACTACTCCTTGTTCCACTCTATATTTTTCTTCATCTTTCTTTCTTCCTCTGTGTGTGTGTGAGAGAGTAAATAAGCGAAACAAAATGCTGAGTGGGTGGCAGATTTTTGCTGGGAGGCATCGGAAGGAACAGGATGGAGTATAAAAAATGAAGCAATCAGTGTACAAGGGGGTAGTTGGGGGTATAGCACGGTGCATGTAGGGCTGGGTAGTGGGTAGAGGCGGGAGGTTTATAGTTTTCTGAAAAGGCAATCATAGGGATACTCGCTACACATCAATAAATGAAGCAGCCAAGTGCTTTCAGTCGCTCGTTCTCGCTGTCGCTCTCACTCTCCCTTTTCTTCTCTGACTCTTTCCTATTCCCCTTCCTGTTTTTTTTTATATTATTTTTGGTGTGCTGCCTCTTTCAACAATTTTTTAATTTGTTTTCCTCTCTTTCTATCGCTCACTGCCTGCCTGCCCTCCCTTCTCTTTCTACACATGCTCCTCCATCACGCTCCTCCATCTCGCTCCTCCATCTCGCTCCTCCGTCTCACTCGTTCGTCCTTTTCGTCGCCCTCTATTTCGGATAGTTTTTAGCTGCTTTCCTATTTGCCTCGTCTTTCTTTTTTCTCTTTTTTCAATAATTTTTACGATTTGTTCGTGCTGCAAATTTTTACAGGGGCCACCCCTGCGCCCTGCCTTCTATGTGCTGCATCTTTGCATATGTGTGTGTGTGTGTTGTGTGTTGTGTGTGTGCTGTAGTTGTGCCACAGGCCAATCCTCTATACGATGCCACTCATTGTGGTGGTGGTGCTGCCACTGGGACTGCGATGTATGTGTTTATTGAAGCGTATCCATTGATTGGCAGGACATCTGCACACGGCATTCATTTTCGAAAAGAGTCGACTACATCAGAGCACCATCCAAACATCCAAACACCCACCCACCCAACAATCGCCCTAGGCCGCTCTCTCTCCCTCTCTGCTCGTATGTAGTTTTCCATCGCATATTTATGTACCATATTTGGTTGCTTGTAAAAATGATTTGCATTTGTTTAAATTAATTATTGGCTTTCATTGAGAGAGCAACACAAAGAGATGGGTGTCATAATAAGCACTTATAATTGCATAAAGAAATGAAGATTTCCAAGAAATATCTTCTAGCTTAATGTGAAAATATGAATTGAAACGAAAATGTGCAAATATATTCAGAGCAAACATTAGGGAGCAGCACTCAGATGGGGCCCTCGGATGATGATTGGCACTTTTAATCACATGACATAATATATTTCTTTTGCATCACAAAAGTGTTTTAATCGTTTGATGTTTACCCTTGCCCTTAATTGCAGCTTCTATGCCATTGGGAGTTTCCACTTCCTTCAACGCCTTCCATGTGACCTTGGGAATGTTGCATTAATTCAGTTAATGCTCTCACCTCAATGAGAGCTGTTTGCGGCACCACTAAGAGGCATGCCCCAGCAGACAGCGTCTTGTTCGCATGAGGAGAGGATGCGAATAAAGACGAAAACGAGGACATTATGACGTTATTTATGGGCGGAAAAGTGCGCAGTCAGCATACCAGCACCAGCACCAGCACCAGCCCCCTGTCAATTGCGTGTTGCGTGCGACGACAGCGGTGGAGGGGTGCAGGGGGGCAGCAAAGTAAAAGGAAATGCCAGTAAAATGTAATGTATTAAATTGTTTTGGCTGAAACCAAAGCATAAATATGAGGAAAACGAAGGAGCAGAAGCAGCAGCAAGAAACCAAAGAAGGAAACAAAAAACAAAGGGCAACAAATACAAAAGAAAACCTACCCTTAGCCAGGCCAAAATGCGTTGCGGTAGGTTAGGGCTTGGTTCTGGTTTTCGGGCTCTGGCTCTGGCTCTGGCTCTGGCTCGGAGTCTCCGCTTGGTCCTTGGGGGTTGTATTACTTCTTACTGTTCATTGTTGTTGCTGATTTCTTGTAGCTTTTACTTGACTTTATTTTTGCCATTTTCTTGTGGTGTTTTTTTTTTGCCTTGCCGTATTTCGCCTAATGGCAACGCAATTTCCGCCCGAAAAACTGTTTAAAAACAGCGCCTCTTCTGCGCCTACGAAAAACGCAAACAGCAACGGCACTGCGAGAAAAATCGTGGCACATAGGCAGGACATGCTGCCATTTGGCTGCTGGCTGGCGGTGTCCTTTCTTCTGGCAGTGTGCGGCCGACTGCCATTTTGTTTGGCTGCCACGCTGCTCCCCTTAGCGAGTTGCAAGTTGCAAGTTGCAAGATGCAAGAAGTAGAAAAACTCCCCTTACTGGCAGTGCCACAAATGACATGCATGCAATGCTCAGTGCCCATCCCCGTCCCCCAGTTGCCACACGATGTGCCACACGATGCCGCACGATGTGCCACACGCCTGCCTGCCTGCCTGCCTGCCTGCCTGCCTGCCCCACTCCCACAAAAGGCGACCCAAAATGGTCGCCCCGACACACAAATGGCAGTTGCATTCGGAATCACCAAGCACTCCCAACCCCCCAACCCCCCCTGTGGCAGTCACACACCACGTGCCTCTAACGGCGCCGGCAGTCGACGCCTACATGTCGGAAATGTTGGCATGTCGTTGTTGTATTTCTGCTCTAATATCCTTTATAGCAAAAGTGCTTGACGTAAATTGACTTGTTTTTACTTTTGACTTTTAAGGCGCGCACCCTGCACCAACCAACCACCCACCACCCACCACCCACACAGCCCTGTGGATGGTAAGGCAGTGCATGGTGGCAGGGTGGACTAGGGCTGGCACTGGGGTTCTCTGTTTGGTTTGATGGGTAGACTCTTGTGTGTTTGTTTGTTGCTGGTGTGGCTGCATTTTGGATACACAGGATGTGCAGGATATACACGAGGCACACACACACACACACACACACAGGTGTGGAGGCCAAGTCAAATAGAACTGAAAGCCGAGAACAGAAAACAACGAGAACTGAGCACAGGAAGGCCGTTTAATATTTATTTTATCCATGTTGTCTCGATGTGGCAGCAAGAGGAGGAGCATGGCTCCATGGCATATGGGCTATGGGCTATGCCTTTGGGGGGGACTACGGGGCGTGGCGTTGGTTATTGCAGGTGCGAAAATATGCAGAAAATAAATGGCAGAAAGGAATGCGAGATGCCAGCGCGGTGGTCGCACCTTTTGATGCACTTTGCCACTAGGCAAAGTTCCTTCGTTCCCTTTGTTCATTTTTGGAAACGATTTCCCTTTGCAGAACGCACAAAAACTTACTTCTGGCCTGAGCTTTGGCGGCATACCCAGAGCCCTTTGAAGGGTATTCCAAGAAGAGACAACCAGATGGTCTGTCAGTCTCAGGTGTAGGTGTGTGTATGAATAATATATGTGAGTGTTTTGAATGCATGTGTCTGTGGAGGGGGGGTGGGCGCACGAGCATGTTTTGTGTCTCTTTATTTATTTACATATCTCTCGAATATTTATGTGATGCGGAGGCAAACTCCCCCCGTTCGCTCCGCTTAGAGTGTGTTTTGTGCCTTGCCTGTTTATCGATTAATATATCGATCTTTTTGGGTGCAACTCCTCGCTGTCTCTCTCTCTCTCTCCTGTAAACTTAATTACCTTCTGTTGCTGGGCTGGCAACGCGAAAGATGATCTTAATTGCAGTTGTTCCCTGCAACTTGAACGATTTGTTAGCTATGAAAATATATGTTGAAAAAATTGCAGCACCCAGAACCGGGCAATGCCCATTGATGTGCTTTGTGCAGCGTCTCGTGGCAGCATCGATTGACCTTTCGCATTTGGGCAGTCGTGCCCAACTGCTCCAAATAAAATACGTTGCCCCAGGCTCAGGCTCAGGCTCAGGCTCAGGCTGAGGCCCAGCCTCAGTCCTAGTCCAAGGGCAAGTCCAAGCGGCTTATCTGCTTGGCCAGCTGCCGACGTGCCAGGGAAAATCTTTTGCTGCCACCTTGGGCCCTCTGGCTCTGTGGCTTTGCTTGCCGCTGGCTGAACGACGTCGTTGCAGAAATGTGCAATAAAGTGCGCATAAATTTACGCGCGAAATCAATCTGCCAGTAGGTAGGTTGCGAAATTAACCAGTCGGTGGGGCAGCAGCCAGATGCTGTCTTTTGTGTTGCCTCTCGAATCGCTTTTTAATAGCAGACAGGAACACAGCGCACCGAAACAGAGACAGAACCTTCCTCACCATCAGCAGTTCTCTTGTTTTCCTCCTCTTTTTGTTTTGTGCTTTTCGCGTTACCCTTTGGCCTCTTGAGTGTGAAATTCAAAGACGTGTCCAGGGGAACGGAATAGCTGCCAAAAGTGGTAAAGGAAAACTAAGCGGAAAATCCCCCAAGACCCGTCCCGTGGCTGTCAATAATTGTGGTTGCTGCTTGGCCACTGGCAACTGGCAACTTGAACTGATTTAATTAGGATGCGTTGCGTTACGTTAGCTGGCCTTACGTTACGTTACAGGAAGGAAACCGCTGCTGCTCCTCTGCTAGCATCTGCCTAAACAAAACATTCTCATTTCAGAATCTGCTGTCAAAAACTAAACAAACATTTCGAATTGTTGCTAAATTAACATTTAAATCTGAAGAAAAATGTCCTCCTTTCGACCATTGAGCTACCAGCAGTGCCAGATGCTGGACCTGTGGCTGCAGACCTACGGCGTGCTGCTGAACCATCGGACACGCCACAGATTCACTGACGTGTTGCCAGTGGCGAGACTCTTCAACAGGGTGCATCCAGGACGCGTGAATCTGAGCAGATATGTGGCCAGGAACAGCGTCACGCTGAAGGCAGTCAACTGGCGCGTTTTCAATGCTCGAGTCCTCAAGAAAATGAACATGGAACTCACTCCAAGCGATGAGGATAAGTTGGCCAGGGGCGAGGAGTGGGTACTGGATGCGCTGCTCCATCAGCTGATGATGAGTGTTGTTCGGAGAGTGAATGTCGCGCAGGACTTGGCGTCTGAGCAGAGCCTCTAATTCTAATTGAAGCACATTTGCTTGCACTTTGCACTCAAAAAGGATGCAACAAAATAATTGTGAAAGGACAAACTGTAGCTTCCACGAAAGGCGTATTCCAAAATAAAAGTAAATTCATTAAATAAACTCATCTTTAAAAATTGTGCAAGGCAAAATACTGAGGTACTGAGACGCACTGCTTGCTGGAGCAGCTTGTAAGGGAAATCGAAGCAGCTGTTCAGGTTTTATATGACGCACTGCTTGCACCAAGCCTGCGGCTCTCAGAAGGTGAACTGCTTGCGCAAAGCGTTCAGGTTTCGGCAGTGCACTGCTTAAAGCCAGCTCTCAGGCTCGGTGAACTGCTTGCTGGCTAAGTTCAAGTGAAAATCGAAATTCGAGTGGAAATTCGATGAAAGCAGCTGACATTGGAGTGAAATCGAATGCCGATCTGCTGTGGCCTGCTGTGTGACAAGCACAAGAGGCAACAAGCGTGGCCTTCCCCATTCCCCATTCCCCTATCCTCTGCCCGTAGGTGCATCAAATGAATGGAGGCAGCCTTGTGCCCGCCTGCAAGCAGTGCACAAAACATGCAATTGCATTTGTAAATCCTTGTAATCCGCGCATTAGTCTCCACTCCCCCACCCTGCGCTTCCACCATTCTTACTGCATGTCTCTCCCTTCCTGCCTCTGCCGCGCTTTACCTCTATTCTCTATGCGTTTCGCCCTCTTTCGGTCTTGGAAAAATTACCTTCACGACCCAAAAATAGTGTGTGCCAAGAGGAAGGGCTGGCTGGGAAGCCTGACAAACCACATGCGATTACAGCTGGTGCCAGCAGCAGAGTGAAGGCGCCAGAGGGGTGCTGGCGTGTGTGTGGGAGTCTTGGGAGCGTAACAAATCGCTGAAAATATGCGATGCGTGTGTGGCGCTTCCCCAGCACGGGATGAGTGGCAACAGCAACAAGCGCCAAGGTAATGCATGCCATGAAATGCTCCAAACAAGTACAGTAGTTCCTCGTCCCGGGATCCTAGAACTAGCTAAAAGAGGCTTGCAAAACGCTTCAACCATCACGAATTATCTGGATATTTATCCATGATGCTAATAATTACGCCTACAATGTGCGGTGCTTTCCGCCATGCCTCACTGTGGCATCAGCACCCGCCATGTGCACACTCTCCTCCTGAAAGAGGCGCCCAAAAAGATGGCGGCGTGGGCAAACAAGTAAAAATCGTTTGCAATTTGAAGAAAAATATGCGAGAAGTAAACTTTTGAAACGACGCATTTTTTGTTGTTGCCAGCCCCAGCGCCAAGTACTGCACTCCGCCCCCATTCCACACCCCCTGCTTGCTCTCACAATCCATCCCTTGGGCGCCCTGCACCCTGCACCCCCCACCAGCCTCTCTGCTCATCATAGCCATGAAATGTGCAAGTGCGTTAGCCCCAAAACCAATTTTCAGTAATGACTGCATTTTGCCGTCGTCTCAGCTCTGTAGCCCCCGTGTGGATGCCACAGCGTGCCCTGCCCCTGCCCCTACCCCTACCCCTCGTTGTCGGTTTAAATGCACAAAAGCGCGCCAAAGGACATGCCAAGGACAAACGTTAGTTGAACTGAGACGACGACGACGAGAACGTGGGAGTAGCACCAGCACCAGGATGTGGAGTACAGGCACGAAGACGAGGACGAGGACGAGGACTAGGAAGACTAGGATGACTAGGACGACGCCTTGCGTAATTTGCTGCGGCAATGGCGGCAAAACACATCGCAAAATGGCGACATATCCAACAGAGACAGAGAGCGAAAGAGAGGGGGGAGGGGAGAGCGGCCACCCTCAGACGCTTTTGCGGGTTTTACAATTTTAAGATTTATTTACGTGCTCCGGGGAGTTGCCCCCCCCCCCCCCCCCCCCCCCCCCCCCCCTCCCCCCCTTTCCCTTTCCCCTTTTTTTCTGCGCTGTCTCCTGCAGTGTTTGTTGGGGGGCGCCGCCGCCAAAGTTCCACCCAACACCCCCCGCACCCNCGCGCCAAAAAGTTTTCCCACAGACGCCACAGCCCCACACCCCCAGCCGTACGCCAGCTGCATACTAAATGGTTACGGGGGAAGGCAAGGCAAGGCAAGGCAAGGCAAGGCAACCCTGCTGCTGCCAGGGTTTGCATGTGCGTGTGTGCATGACTGCAAAAGTCAGCCTGTGACCTGTTTGTCCTCTAAAGTGAAATATTTTGCAGCAGGCGAAATGCAATTTTCTATGCGTTCTCCCCCCACACACACACACACCCAAAGATAAAGAGAAAGAGAGAGGGGGAGGGGGAGAGAGGAAAAAATCGTAAAAAAAGGCAACTCTGCTGCAGCGCGATGGCAGCGTGACACGAAGTGGAAGTGGCTGGAATTTGTGCAACAAAATGTAGAAATGATTTTGTTTATTTTACAATTGCAAAGCAGCAATTTGAACAATGATAATAATAACAAAGTTGAACACAGTTTTTAGCATCTTTGAAATGTTTCTTAAATAAAAGTTTGCCTGGCCCGACTTCCTGTTTAAACGTTCATTGAATTGAGTTCAATTGATTGACAATTATTAAAGCAAATAAACACTTAAATAAAAGATTTTGGTAAGTTTTAGTTCCAGAAATGGTTACATAGCCCCAGGTGCCATCGCTAACTGCGTGCTGGAGGAACTATCGGCCATTCGTCCATTGCGTAAGATGTCGCTGGGGCGTCATTTAATGCGCCGCCAGTTGTCTTAGCAGGAGAAGCAGAGGCAGCAGCAGCAGCAGGACGCACATTGGGGGCCAAAAATGGAGAATGGAGAATGGTCGGTGGGCGTTGGGCGTTGGGCGCTGGAGACGTCGCTGGCATATTTCATTTTCCAGCTACTTTTTTGCCGCTTCATTTGACAGGGAATGCGATGGGGGAGCCGCAGTGCAAAAGGGATCTCCATCATAATCTTGCCTCTGTGCTGCTTCAGCTTCAGCTTCAGCTACGACTTTGACTACTGCTCCTTGCTCCTGCCGCCTGGCTGCTCTAAAAGCAAAGAATGTATTTGAAATGTTTCAGCATTGATAAATAGTTCTGCGCTGTCCTGCGGGGCTGCAGTCGGAGCTCTGTGGCATCTACTCCCGCCAGCCAGCCAGCCAGCATCCCCTGCGCGTGTGTGGGTTGGCTTTCGAAATTAGGAAAATTAATGTGGCAAAATGCTGTTGGCCCCCAAAGTGGAGCGAACGAGCCGAGGCGAACAAACGCATTTCATATATCAAAACCGAAAAATGGCGGGCGTAGCGAATATACGAAATATATATAAAAAAATGTATATGCATGTTTATGTATAACTGGCATTGATTTTCCACTGAACTATTTCCTTTATTGCTTTTTTTGCAACTAAAAAATCATCAAATTTGTTTGCAGTTCGAATATTTATGGGTTCCTTTTTAGCTGTTTTATTACTTGCTTTTATGTCGATGTCTTTGATGTACTTAAACACCATTCCAATGGGCAATTGGGATGATATACTTTGGTGCTCCCTCCGACCGTGGCTGACTGGCTTTGTGGCTTTTTCTTTTGAGAGCTTCCTGTGTGCTCTTGTCGCCTCTTCCGTCTGTCAAATCCAATAATCGCTCGCACCTCAGCACTTAAAAACAGCAACAGTAAAAGTAAACAAAAATTGAAATACAAAGAACTGGCACGAAATTGCAGCAACAACTTTTGGCAGGCTGGAAAAATTGTAAGCAATTTGCACGCAAGGCGATAAAAATCATCTTAAACGCGCGATTAATGTCAATTTTTATCAATAAAATTATAAATAAAGACATGAAAACGAGCCGCAGAGTGGCGAGTGAAGGGGCAGGATAAGTCCAAGTCAAAGTCGAAGTCGAAGACGAAGACGAAGACGAGATAAACGCGGAATGAAATGCGAATCGAAGTCACAGCAGTTGGAGGGGCAAGCGGAGTCAGCAGACAAGGAGGACAGCGTGCAAATTATTGAGTGTGGCACACACACAGCTCACGTTGCATGTGGCAAGAGGAACAGCAGCAGCAGCAGCAGAGAAGCTAAAACGCAGCTGCGGCTGGCTGGGGCTGCCTGGAGTGCGAGAGGGCAGGCAGGCAAATGCGCAGCTGCCACATGCTCTGGCCTGCCAGAAGCCGTTGCCATTGCAGCATGTGCGGGTGCACAGAAAGAGAGAGAGAGATAGGGAGAGAGCGGTGCGGTGCCAAAAGTGGCAATTCGGCTAAAAATTTCATTTCATTTCATTCAACAAGCTTAGCACGCTGCGCACTGTGGCACCAACGATAAAGGCAATGCTGCGAGTGGAAATGACATTTGAATGTTTGTGAGTCCTTGGGCAAATATTTCGGCATAAATAAAATCCAGTGGAAAGCACAGCAAAACCAACAATAAGGTCATCTACACACTTTTTACACATTATATTTTGAAAGCACAATTGAAATCTGGTTAGAGTTCAGCCAAAATTCAATCTAAATTGAATTTGCTTTAAGTACATTTGATCAGCTACCACATGGCAGCTGTTGCTGTCTTTGTTTGTGCCACTGTGCCTCATCTGCGGCGTTCGCCGTTTCCCACGCCGACTGTCAAGTGGGCGACGCGTCGGTTCAGTACGGTTCAAACCGTTTTTTGCCCGCCAAGACTTCGCTTCCAATTACACAAACGATTTTGCTGAGAGCTCGCCAGAGAGGAGAGGCCACCTACAAAATAGAATCCGAATCCGAATCCGAATACCGAGTATTTGAATCTGAAACTCTCTCGAGGCTGGAGGCTCGGATTATGTTTTGTTTTCCAGTGAAATGTGAACCAAAAATAAATAAATAAATTGGGTTCTGCTGGAATATCAAAGCGGTGACTTCGCTCCGCTCCTGCTGTGCCACTTGTTGCCAAATTGAAAATTAAACTCTCGCATGCCAAAATGCCTCTTTCCGATTTTCCGCAATTTTCGCTTTTGGGTTTTTTTTGCGCCGATTTGCATAAACTTTGTGTGCGATTTTCGTCTCAAATTATGCCTATGGCTCGGCACTCCCCTCTCCCCTCTCCCCTCACCCCTTGCGCCTTTGTCGGCGTTTGCTTTTGCTTTGGCGTTTGTCGTCGTCGTTGAAGCGCGCAGAAATTTTGCTTAATGAGCTACAAACAATGCTCGTAAGGCAAAAGCCGAGCCGAAAGCCAAGCCAAATTAATCGCCACGTAGCATGCGATGCTAATTTGTTATTGTTATAGTTATAGTTATGGCCTGTAACTAGTTTGTCCAGCCAGAATTGGAGCTGGCAGAGCCAGCCTGAACACTGAAAGACACTGCCAAAGTGTTGACTGAATTTATAGAGTGTCTGTCTCTCCGGCAAAGAATTTTCGATGAAACGATTTCGAATGTTTTTGTTTGGGCAGGTCGTGGGTCCAAGAGCTAATTACTCATCAGACAAATGTGTTTACTCCCCTCGCTCTCTCTCTCTCTCTCTCTCTCTCTCTGCGCTCCTCTCTCTCCCGCTGGCGACTGTAATTACAGTTTACGAAATCAAAGTGCGGTGGGGAGCTGGAAAAACAGCCTCGGATCAGGTTGACAATTGAAAATAAACTAAAATAAAAAGGGCGCTGTGGCAGGGGCAAGATCAATGCAGGAAAAGCCGCCACACAGTGGCAAAGGCTGTGCCCGAGACGAGGAGCGAGAGGATGGCAAGGGGAATGAGGCTGAGGCTGAGGCCTAGGTGCGATCACCCAAACTAGTGGCAACGTCAACTGCACTCAAGTGAGCTGCCACAAGGAAATTGCAACTGCCACTGGCACCATGCAGCATGCACCATGCAGCAAATTAAAAGCGCATCTCACAGAGACAGAAGCCAGCGGACAGAAGCCTCCACAGAAGAAGAGGCTGCTGGCATATTGAAATAAGATCAATATCGGCTGGGGCAGCGCGTAGTTGCGTTTAAAAATATAACTACGATTGTTCATGCCACAAGGCAGGCTACAGCTACAGCTACAGCTACAGCTACAGCTTGCTGCTGCCACAAGTCCAGCCAGCAACAACAACAACAACAACAACTGTCAAACAAGCAACAAGACATATTACGGGCGCGGGCAGAACTCCGCTCCTCAGACGACGGCGACCCTTGAGACTCATTTACAACTGACCGAATGAAAGCCTCCCCATCCTATCCCATCCCATCCCGGAGAGTATCTAAGTATCTGCTAGTGTGTGTGTGTGTGTGTGTGTGTGTGTGTCCAACACTTTGCGCCAAATCGATTGTCCTGCCCTAAACAGATGTTGAGCATGGGATCTTTTGAAGGTGTTCCTTCCGCCCAATTGCCAATGATGCGGCCACTCCACACGACCAGCCAGCAGCAAAAGCCTTTCTGGCTATAAAATGGCTAAAAAGACAATCAAATGGAGCCCAAAAAACTGCCAATAAAGCGTGGAAATTGTATGAATCGATATACAAATTCTAAGCGAAACTTGCACTAAAATAAGTTTCGGAGTTTTTTGTATAATTTCAATTCATGGAAATCCTTCAACAAAAAGTGTCTTTGTTTCTTACTTAACCATTAGTTAGTGCTTATGCATATTTAAGTCGTAATTCAACTAATATATATATTTACTTAAATATTTGTAAAGCAACTAAAAAACCCGCCAGATACCTTCAATTCATGCTGCGGTTTGTCTCGGCTCTGACTCGAGAGCTTGATTCCTTCTTGTTTTTATTTTTTGTTGGTTTTTTTTTTGGTATTTTTGTTGCTGCTGTTGCTGTTTTTTGGTTGGTGTTGTTGTTGGGTTGTTTTGTGTTTGCTGCCGCTTCAGAGGCACCGCCGCCAACGCTGCTGCTGCTGCCGCTGCCTGCCTGCCTGCCTGCCTGCCTGTTGCCTACCACAAAAACAATTGTTGTTGCCACGGCCCTGTACTTGATGTTTGTTGTAGTTTCCTTACGCTGTGTTGTTGTTGTTATTGTTGTTGTTGTTGTACGCAATTTAAATGGAATTTCTGCTACTGGGCCCACGAACATTGATCGCCATAAATAATCGCACAGTTGCTGCGGCCCCAGCTCCATCTCCATCTCCATCTCCATCTGCAGCTCTCTGGCTCTGGCTATGGCTCGATCCCAGTCGTTGCTGCTGCATCAATGGTGGCGGTGTCGGCGGCGACAACAACTGCAACTGCAACAACAACAACCACATGAACAACGAGAAACTGCAACGGCGACCGCATCTCAGATCGGCGCGATAAGGTAATTGGACTATTATGTCAAAAAGTATTTGGCGTTTAAGAAATATGGCCTGGCATTTGACATTTCGGCAGCCAGTAGTCGTTGTGCCCTCCTCCACCTCATCCCTCCGCCCCTCATCCCCTCATCCCTCATCCCTCATCCATCCTGCTTCTTGTACAATTGGAGTTGCAATTGCCACAGAACAAAAGGTGCACATTAAAAACTGCAGCAGCAGCAGCAGCAGCTCGGGGCTGGGGGCTCAGTTATCGATTTCGCGATTGCATTGATCGTAGCAGCATGGAAAGGGGTGCAGGGGGATGCAGGGGGATATCGTGGTGAGGGGCAACGCATTGTCACCAAAGTCGGCTCTGGTTGAAAGTGTTTTTTGTTGTTGTTGTTGTTGTTGTTGTGGAATAACCAAATGATCAAAGCCCATGTGCGTGGTCATGTAATTGATTACGCTCCGATCGCAGATCGTTGTTCAATTGAATGGGGGGGGGGGGGGGGGAATGGTATAATGGATATGCTCCAGAGGGGCGGGGGAGCAGGTAGCTGCAGATAAGATCTACCTAGAGATTAATGGCTGAGATGATGAATGGAGTGCGAATCATCTGCAGCAGGCCTAATGACTGCCCCTGAGAGTGTGTTGATTGAGCATAAGATTGCAGATTGGGAAAACAATGTGAAATAGATAGAGTTGGATGCATAGTGGAATTAGGAATAGGAAAAATAGAATTGCTTTACATTAAAGCTCCATAAAAGCTCTGGGTTGTGGGTTCTGGGCTCCCGGTTCTGGGTTTCTGGTTTCGGCGCTGTGTTCTGACTCTGTCAAGTCGATGGAAATGCGTATCAATATCCATACACTGTTGGCTTTTCGCTGATTCCAGAAGTCCCTGCCAAGTTCAGAAAATAAACAAAGTAACAGCAGAAAGGCTTAGCCAGCGGAAAATTCCGCCGATCGGTGTCAGGCTCAACGATCCCCGCCTAGCCGCCCAGCCGCTTGGAGCTTGGAGCTTGGAGCTTGGAGGGCGGCGGCCCTGCAATCGATCACCTGTGGGTGTGGTGCATTCGTGTAAATAAATACGCACAAGGTGCATGTGCACATAAATGTACACCTGTGTGTGAGGATGCATTTATATGCATTTGAGCTTTTATAATTATTTGTTTGCCATTAAAAGCGATTTGTTCAGTACTGCTGACATATTGGGACCACACGGCCACACGCTGGACTCGGGTGCTCCTGGATCATCCACCCCAATTGCTTGAACAAACCAATCAGATATTAACACTTGGATCTAGAGGATAATTTCTGGATTGAGCAGCAACTTCTGTAAGTACATCGAATGCTTTAAATCATTTATTCAAGTTGATACTTTTGCGGGGGATGGCCTCCATGTCCGCTGAATTTTATTTTCCGATTTGCTGAGCCTGCTCCGATGCCTTGGCATCTCATCTAAGCACTGCTTTGGCTTTTCATTTGGTTTAGGATTTCATTCGCAGCAACTTATTTACTGACATTCAAAAGGGAAAATACTTAGCAAGCAAAGAGCTGCAAGACATGTTGATACAAATGCTAACTCCATAAAAGGAATTTCCGGAACTATAAATGCGAGTCGCTTGGGGAATTACTGTTGTTGTAGCTAACAGCTAAACAGTTATCACTTATTCGCATGAAGCAGTGGCCGGTAGCAGCGTCATATTTCCAGTGCATAGGCAAAGATCACGGGCAGCGGGCAGCGGGCCATCGGCGCACGCAGCGAACAGCGAAAAAGCTTCGTGTGGCCTCGGCCCACGCACAAAGCAACAACTACGTATGGGCCACGGCCTACGCGGCAGAGGACGCGGCAGAGAAGCAAGAAACGTTTTTGTCTGTCTGTCTGTGCATGTCTGTGCATGCACAGATGCACCGAATCCTCTGAGTACCTACCTGAGTGGCGAATAACAGTTACATAATTGAAAGCAAAACCAAAAGTTCCACCACTCGAACTTATCTTTCAACGTGCAGATAATCTGTATTCTCTGTTGTTTTCTCTGTCAATTATTTATTTATTTATCTTGCAAATCTATTTATGGACGGATCGTTTGCATAACCCTTGCCGCTGATTTGGTTTTAGGGGGGAGCATGTCCACTCCACGTAGCAGTCGTGGCCGAGCGGTTAAGGCGTCTGACTAGAAATCAGATTCCCTCTGGGAGCGTAGGTTCGAATCCTACCGACTGCGTTGCATCTGCGCGCTTTTTGTTTGAAAATATATTTATGTGAATTATCAAAAGCATTAAAATGCCTCCGCGCTGAGCATTTAATTAGCCGCAGGCCAGCGAAATTGAACATCCTCATACTCAATGGCCAGGAGGCAGGCAGGCAGGCTCTCAGGCAGGGGGCAGGGGGCAGGGGCAGGAGGGATGGGAATGGGAATGGGAACAAGATGAATTACCTTTTGCCACTGCACGTGAAACTGACACGCCAAGGTGTTTGTGTGTGTGTGTTTAGCAGGAGGGAGAGACTTCGAAACGGAACACCCCCCAGCCCCCTTTGAGGGCCATCATGCCACACATGGCTTTCAACACGTTTTTGGCCATTTCCTTAGCCTTTGTCTTTGCTTTTGCTTTTGCCTTTGGCTTTCCCTTAAGCTGCAGTTGCCGTTGCCGTTGCAGTTTGCTGCGTGACGACTGCGAGACTGCGACTGGGACGAATGATGGCTTAATTCATTTGCTCGCCCAAAATGCATTTTTAATTTAATTTCAACAGCAGCAGCAGTAGGGAAAATAATTGAATTATTTACTCTGCACAGCGATGTTCCACAGGGCTCGACAACGAAGCCATTAAAATTACTTTCAATATGGCTGGATGGATGGATGGATGGATGGATGGAGGCTTTCGATTTGGATTAAGTGGTGGCCACGGCCACAGTGTATCAGTTCCCGCTCTACCGCACTCCCTCGCCCCGTACACTCCATTTTAATTGCCACCTCAATTATGATAAATAGAAGTTTGCTCCTCTCTCCCTCTCTCCCTTTCTCTCGCTCTCTTTTTGCATAATTTTCCAGCGCGGATTATGCTACGCAAATCGTCATTGTTGGGCCGCAGCTAATTTTCGTATATTTTTCCTTGTGTTTTGTTTCCCCCCTTTTTGTATCGTGTTCGTTTTTCGCTTTTCATGCATTTAATTGGAGTTGGAGTTGGAGTTGGAGGAGTCTTTAAGCGACTGCGATTACATTCTAATTATGAAAAAATTCTTAATAGCCAAATGATACAAGGCGGCATGAACAGGAAGAATGTGGGGGGGATGTGAGTATGCCGCTGATGGTTGGTCGGTAAACTCTGCCTCTGGTAGAGGGCGGGGGGAAGCCACTGTTGAACGATTTTTCAATCTAATGAAAACTTATCTCTCCATAGGACAACTAAATCAAGAATTGTATTGCTGCTGCTGCCTGGAGAGCTGGAACATCACGAGTCGAGCACAAATTGTTGAAGCCTAAAGAGCAGAGCCCAAGGCTGACACAAAACTCTGCTTCAATTTATAGCTCATTTATATAGGACAAGGGATAATGTCACGCCTCGTGAAACTAACTGACTCACAGTATGAGATGCTGTACGATTGGCTGGAGACGCACGACATCCAACTGAATCGTCACACTAGGAATCAGTTTCGCGACGCCGTGGCCATTGCCCGTGTCATTGAGCGGATGCATCCCGAGTTTGTGGCTCTGCACAGCTACCAACCGCGCACCGGTGTGGCCAGACTGATTGACAACTGGCAGATATTCAATGCCCGCGTCCTGACTAAACTCAATATGGGCATCACACGCTTGGATATGCAGCGACTGGCCACGGGCAACGAAGATGCCTTAGAGTCGCTCCTCTATGGCCTAATGGTCGCCGACTACAGCCTGCTGATGCGTTAGGAGCCGGAGAAGAGGGATTCTTCAATCAGCTGGGAGGATGTTTGCTTCGAAGTATTTATGTATTTATGAAACTACAAATTATATGTTCAGCGAATGCAAGACCAGCAGTGTGCAACAAAACAGATTCCATAACTACGCATTAGTTTATTCCCCAAAATATTATCCAGAAACACTTGTCACTTAGCAGCTCTTTTAGTTCCAGTTCCCAAAAGGAAACCATGTTTAGCGTCGATTGTTAATTGTGTAATTGTTTACCAGTCAGTCAGTCAGTCAGTCAGTCAGTCAGTCAGTCAGTCGGTCAGTTGTGCTTGTTTGCATACGGCTAGAAATTGTTTTGGCCATTTATGAACTCAACGATTTCTATATACTTTTATTTATATTTGGTCAGGTTGACGTGTTGTTGCCCAAATGCGCATATCAGCCATCAAAATGCGCAACATTTCAACGTCTTTGGCCACAGTTCGGCATCGAACATCGAACATCGAGCATTCAGGCAAGTCAGTTTGGGGCCTGACAAGGATTTGAATATCGCCGCAGAATTTGTGTCATTTTGTTGTTGTTGTTGTGCTGTGTGTTCGGTTTGGCTGCAACCACTGAATGTTGCGGCAACATGTTGCCGCACGGCGATCACTTGTCAAATGTTTTTGTCAGCAGAATTTTTAGTTCATTTTCGCGGCACTCTAGCAGCTAAGCTGAGCATTTGTGCAGAAACCAAAGACAGCTTACGGTTTTGTGCCATTTATAGGCCAGCATGCCCGCGTTTTGCACCGAGCACAGGGTACGCACGACTATTGGCCAATTGCAACATTTGACAGGCAGACTGCAGAATTTGGACAATGGAGACGACGACGACGACGATGACGATGACAAAAGCAGCGGCGGCAGCAGACAGACAGGCGGACAGCAGCGGACATTGGTTATGCGGACAGCGGCTGTGCGTGCCACCAAAATACTCGTGCATCAGCCCTCTCTCTCTTTGTGCTGTGTGTTGCACTTAATTGAATGAATGAACAGCAACATCAGTGAGTGGCAGCAACAAAAATACAACAATCTCAACAACAACAACAATGAAATTTACAACAACTGCAGAGGGAAATAGCAACAAGGCCTTTACGATTTATTACTCTAGCAAAGATAGAACCAAAACTAAAATATTGAATACTTCAGCCATCATTGACTTCACTTTTTATTCAACAACAGCGCCAAAAAATTGCAGCAGCTAACTGCAACTACAACAACAATCCACAATCGCACTTAAGAAAGTATCAAACTGATTTTCATTCATTCTTGATACACATTTTACTTATTTATTTCAATAAAAACTTGAACACAAACGCTTCACCAACAACGATCTTTTCAACAACCTTCTGCGTTCGCCGTTCTGCAGCCTCCAACTAAATTTCAGCCAAATTGCGAACGTCAGCGACGCTATCAGCGGCATTTATCAGTGGTGGGGCTGCTGCCTACCTGCCTGCCCCATTCTGTGTGCTTGTGCCTGTGCCTCACCTGTGCATGCGTGTGTTGCTGCAGTGTAGAGGCTGCATGGGCTGCATGCTTTATCGCAATATTTAATTGGCAAAATATGCGTCTAAACGCACATAAATTGCATTGCTAACGCGTTTGTCGCGTCTCTCCGCCGCTCTGCACTGCTTGTCAGACATCATCTTCTTCCGCTGCTTCTCCTGTGGCCACCGCACGCCAATTACCCTCAGCAGCAGCAGCAGCAGCAGCGGCAGTGCAGAGGCAAGATCCGCACACGCAATGTCAAGGCATTTCACTCAACTGTTGTTGCTGTTACAAGTACCCTGTAATCGTGCAGAGAGCACGCACAGGGTATATAGGGCTCAATCTCAAGAAAGAGCATTTACTTTTGACACAAAGAAAAGCAAAACTTGACTTCCTTGCTTTTCATTAGCATTTCCGCTGCTGCTGCGGCAATTTCCCAGGCAAGTGCTGTGCGGTTTTTACATGGACATCTCATCGGTTCCTTCGTATACTTTGGTGTCACTATGTTCTGCCAAGAAACGTTTACAAGCAGCAAACAGCACAAGTGTTGGCTAACAGTGTTGTGCAGTTGAATATTTTCGAATGTTTTCAAGTGGCTTTAAGCTTTAACCAACTGAACTGAAAGTCCAGTTCCCACCCAGGTCCACTGCTCTTGTGGAACAGTGTAAACGTGGCTTAAGCCATTTACCATTTGAAGACGATTGGCAGTTCGACTGCTTCGTTTGGCTCTGGCTGCGGCTGCGGCTTTGGCTTTGGCCTTTGCGGCTTTTGGGGGCTTGTTAAATTGTCGCAAAGTTATGACTCGAAGAGGAAACAACTTTTGTGGTCAATTGCAATCGATTCCCTCCCTCTCTCCCTCTATATGTCTCTTTCTGTGTCTGCGTCTCTGGGGATGGCTTGGGATGGACAAGTGCCTGGTTAAAGATTTGTTTGGAGCGCACTTTAAGCTGTCTTTAATGCCGTGGCATAACCTTGAAAATGTTGCAAGTAGAGAGAGAGAGCAAAGTCTGAGGCAAGTCTCGGGCATAATAATTGAACTTGTCCCGGACAAAACTTTTACTGGCACAACGACCTTCGGTTAAAGTTGTCGAAAAACCTTTTTCCCAAACCAAACCAAACCAAACCCCATCCCATCTCTATATCCCACTTTTGCTCTCTCTCTCTCTCTCTGTGTGTGTGTGTGTGTGTGAGAGCTGTATGTGGGAAAACTTTGTCTTAAAGTTCAAACTGGAGCAAAAACTATTTGCCCCAAATGCTGTGGCCACAATGCATTCCAAGCTGCTCTTCGCACACACACACACATCTCTCTCGCTCTCACTCTCTGTATGTATATATAAATATATAAATATATACATGTATATGTGGTGTGGTGGTACAGTCCGTACATAACCGTAAACCCATGCTCTTCTGAGTGCGCGTCTCCAGTCTGGCCGTCTGAGTGTGTATATAACTCTTTTTTATTTGAATGGCAGCACACTGCACAGTGTGTCCACACCGCACAAGGAATGTTGGCAATAAATAAATGAATAGATTAAAGATGTGTGGCAAGTCGCTCCACAACCATGCCTAAAATATTTATCTTTATGCAAATTGAAGCCCATAAACTTACTCCAAAAATGCACAACATTTCCTACAGATTGCAATGCGAATTTGAAAGTAATTGAAGAGCATTCAAATGAAAGAATTGAACAGAAACTGTTGGACTTTTGGAGCACTGTGCAGCAGCAGCAGCAGCGACGAGTCGCTTCCTCGCAGCTGTTTTCCGCGAGCAACTTGAGCAACGTCCTTGGCAACTTCTCCTGCTCGCACTTAAGCCTTTCTCCAGCGCCAGCTCTCAGCTCTCAGCTCTCAGCTCACATACCCGCTGCTGCTGCTGTTGTTGCTTTTGTTGGTCTGGCGTTGTCTGCAAAGTTTTCCATATTTTTAGTGCCAGCGGGAAGGAAGGAGCATGGGCGAGCGGGCGAGTGGGACAGACATTTGGAGTTTTGCAGTTTCCCCACTTTGCAATAAGTTTCAAACTTAAATAAGGATAATAAAATGCTGTCGACTGCAGTTTTGCCACCCCCCCCCCCCCCAACCAAACCCACACCCCCACCCCTTTCCCCCCNCCGCCTTCCTCTCACTCTCTCGCAGCATCCTGGGATGCTCTCTCTTTCTCTGCGTCTCATTTGTGCGCTCAGAGCCCCAGACTTAGGTAGCCATTTCCGTCTGACGTCCTTGGGTTCTGTCTGCTCGCTGTCTGCTGCAGCTGCAAGAAGAACAACGACTTTGCCTGCAACCTTGCCACACCACACCATGCCCCTGCTGAAGCATGATTCACTCTTGAGCAACTTTTTAACATAATGAAATCAAATAAAATGTAGGTAGCTGCTGCAGCATCCTAGATCCTGGGCGACACCCACACACATATGTATCTGTATCTGTATCTGTATCTGTGTCTCTGTTTATGTATCTACACTTGTCTGCGGTTTCCTTAACCCTCCACAAGCGCCGCCACTGGAACACTTTCGCTTTCCGTGAGGCGAGACAGACCGAGATACTTTCTGAGCAGCTAAAGTGCAGTTTATTATTCCATATCTACTTATTCCTTAGCCCCCAGGATGCAACCACTTGATCAGACTGATTATTTGTATTTTGTGTGCACCTTTAAGGACTGAATGTTATTTCTAAGCGGCACACACTCGTGTAGCTTTATGACTCGCATTTGCTATATTTTTAGTGGCACATTCGCTGAATCAAGTCTTTTCCTATTGCTCATGGACTTACATCCCTGGCACAATGTTTATCAGTTACTAAAGCTTAAAAGTTTTCATTTCCCTTGCCATTCGTAGGTAAATGTTTTACTTGCTTTTTAGTTGGCTTTGGCCTTGTGGCTTTAGCTTGGAGAATGTTCCAAAATGATTAGCAAAATCACAAGGACGCAGACAAAATGTGAATTGATGGCAGACGAAAAATCTTTGTGGGCTGAGCACAAAACTTGGCTGCTGTTGGCAACATCTAAATCTACATTTGGCTTGTCCACTTGGCCGCTGGTCCTGCTGCCTGACTCCAATTGAGCCCCCGAGAGGAGTCCAAAGACAAAGGACACGCTGCTCGGGCCAGACCGTTTAGCTCGTGCGCTCCTTCCTGCCTTCGTTCAGACAACAATTTAAATATTTTCCAAGCAAGCTGCAAAAACGGGGAGAGGACGGAGGGGCGGTCTGCTATCAGCATTTGGGGCACAATGACAATTTGCCACAAAGACATGGCCGCCTAATGAGCCAGAAAATGTGCCTCATCCTTCATACATTCCCTCCAATGTCACACACAAATCTCTCGTCAACAAATTCAAAAAATAATACAAAAATAATAGTTCTCGGTAGCAACATTTTTGGTGCTTTGCAATGGCAAATTATTTCTTGTATCCGGAGGAACAGGAGTCGCTGAACAGTTGGCTGCTGGAGTGGAACATCGAATTGGATCATCGGACGCGAAATCAGTTCCGGGATGCACTGCCCGTGGCCCGGCTCGTGGACAGGCTGCACACGAATCTGGTGGATCTCAGCGTGTACAAGGTCAGCACCAGTGTGGCCGGCATGCAGGACAATTGGAAAATGTTCAAAATTCGTGTGTTGAAATCACTGAAAATCGACCTATCCGACATGGACGTGGAGCAGCTGGCCCTGGGCACCAGTGGGGCGATTGAGCAGCTGCTCTTTTGCATTAAGTACACCCAGCATGAACGGCTCTAAGTTGTGGCTTTTCTCTATACGATTCATTCATAAATGATAGCAGCGAATTTTTCCTATATTTAAATGTAAATTTGATGCCTCCCATCCTCTGGATGTCCTGTCTACCGGGGGGTGGCTGTAAATTCCTGCCCTTTTTTGTGTCTCGTTTGTTTTAACTTCCGTTTGGTTGCGTCTTGTTTTAAGCTTGACTTCCTCTCTGTCCATCACCTGACCCCTGACCTCTCTGCTGCTGCTGCTGCTGCTGCTCATCCTGCGCTTCATTTCGTGCGCTGTCGTCCATCAGTGAAATAAAAATGTCACTCCCATTGCAATCCATCACGTGACAAATGTCTCTGCCGCTCCTCCTCCACCTTCTCTGTCGGTCTCTCACTCTCTCTCTCTTTCTCTGTCTCTGTCTCTTTCCATGCTCTAGTGTGTGTGCCCAAAAAAAAAAGAGGAGCTGCAGGACCTGCAGGACCAAAGGCAAGCCCAACGAATGACGTGACATGGCGAACAAAAAATTCTTTTAGTTTTTCCCACACACTCACACACAACACGCAGTGGGCGGCCAGAGGCGTGGCACACACATGTGTGTGTGTGTGTGTGTTGCTTTTGTTTTCCAACTACACACAGTTTTTGCTTCCTTTTTTGTATGTGCCTCAGTCGGCGGAGCTCTCTCTCTCGTTCGCTCTTGCATCCAAAATTGATGCTGTGCCGGGGGGTGGAGAAAATCCAGTGGGGTGCAGGGCGGAACGGAACGGAACCGAAGGATGAACCTTGCAGCCTTGGCCAAAATGGCCGCTCGAGTCGATTATTTATAAGCACTGACAGCGTCGCGTCAACTTGATGATAAACTATGTTTGCCGCGGCGCCCTAATTGAAAATAATGTTAGTCTTCCGCACCCGCACCCGCACCCGCACCAGCACCGCTCCGTGCCACTCTGTGTTGGCCAGGATAAAAGTTTCCAGCAGCCAAAAGGAGCCAAAAACTGTAGGCGCACTGGACGTATACGCAATGTCACGTAGCCGACGACGAGGGGTGCGCCACCGCCCAGGACAGAGAGACAGGCTGCAGGCTGCAGGCTGCAGGGTGGGAGCCTGGTGGGGGGTAGCTGTGGGTTGGGAGTAACAAAAAAAATGGCGCAGCCCCCGAAAAATTGCAATCAACTGCAAAATTGCCGACGTAAACGATGGCCAAAATAAAAGAGAACAAAAAACATTTTATATAGCAGAAAAAAAAGGGAGCAGAGAAGGAGGCGTAGGGCAGGCACGGAAACTGGCAGGCAAAGACTGAGGAAAGTAAAACGAGTAGAGAGAGAGAGAGAGAGAGAGCAGTAGGTGGACTCGTAGTAGATGGTCGATGGCGAAGGAGAACTGCAGCCAGCAGCTGCCAGGACACGTACAACGACGCGTCGGAGACGCTGACGCTGATGGAGTCAGGAGCCAAAAACGATGGAGGACACACAACGTCCTCCTCCTTCTCTCCTTCTGTCCTTCCTCCCGCGTCCACCCACTCCTAGCCAGAGTTTTTACTTCCTTTTCAGCCGTGCCTTGCCCTGCCGTGCCTTGCCTTGTGTGTGTTGTTTTTTGCGCCAACCTCGTCGTAAAAACAAACTGAACTGAAAAGCAGCCCAAGGAAGCAGCAACCGAAAAGAGCCCCAAAATGCAGCTGCAGCGAGGAACAGCCCGACACATCTCCGGGGAAAATGAAACCGGGCGGAGGTGTGGCATCGAGTAGGTGGAGTAGGGCGGCAGCAGGCCCAAGGAGCTCGAGCAAAAGGCCAAGGAAACGAGCAAATCAAGTGGCAGCAGCAATGGGCAGACTCGACGAATGCCCTGGAAAGATGAATGGAATGTTGGCAATGAAGAGAATGCCACAGGAATCATGGAAGTGAAGAGCGACACAAATGGAAATAATTTGAAAAGATTCAACTTCCAAGTGAAAGTAAGAACAAAAATAAATAGGAAAAATATACAAAATATAAGCGAGAAAAGATCTGAAAGACCAAGAAGATTGGACCTTAGATTGGATCGCAGATGATTCTCGGTAGATTTTGAGCTGTAGATTCCTTGCTGCGAGACTGGCCCAAGCCACTGGGCCTGCGTGGATGTTAGGGTATCCTGCAAAAAAACAGGCAGAAATTCCATTAATTTTTGTCCTTCTTATCGCTCTCGCTCTCGCCCTCGCTGTCGGTGGCTCAGTGGGTCGGTCGTTCGATGCGAATGAAGATGGGAGCTGGGAGCTGGAAGCTGGGGGCTGGAGGCTGGGTGGGAGCAGCACTCTATTCCCAATGCTCCGCCTGCAATCTTTCGTTTTCAGGGTTCCCTGCGTGCCGTTGTGTGGCAGCTTTGGCTTAGCAGCGTCACGTGCTGCAGCGCAAACTTAACGCATTTCCGTGCCAAAAGGAGACCAAGTAGGTGGCTACCCCCAAGCCATTCAACCATCCAACCAGCCAGGGAGTGGGTGGTGCTTGGGAGCTTGGGAGCTTGGGGGGTAGCTGCGTGCACAAGGACCTTATTGATGGCTGCAGCGACATGGCTACGAAAATTTATTGAAGCGTTAAGTTGCTGCCTTCGGAGACTTGGTTTAGTTTGCTCCCCCCTCTAGTTTGCCTCTCTGCTGAGCAACTCCCCACCCCACCCCCCAGGTATGCAGCATTGCTGCTGCTCTTTTGCATGACCCCAGACCAAAGCCTCCTGACTCGTCTGTCTCGCTGCATGTCCTGTGCTGACCCTACTGGACTCTGTCTCTCTCTCTCTCTCTCTCTCTCCAGCTAGTGGTTTTCAGTGTATGCTTGTCCAGCTGTTGGTCAATACACGAAAAATGCATTACCACTGTGTAATTTCATTTAATTAGTTGTTTGACAAACCCATTCAACGGCCAGCAAAACAGACAGCAAGAGTCCGCAGAGGACTCTTCCACTCAGATGGGAGGCCAGCAAGAGGCGAAAATATTCCTTCAAGAATCTGCAAACTTCTCGTACTTATTGATGAATGCTCAACATAATTGCTACACGAAATTCAAATTACTTTGCATTGAATGTGAGTTGAAGCATTTTAATTGATTCACAAAAGCATTTCTGCACATTTCTCTCTCTGACTGGGGCATGAGTACTGCAAATTGTTGTGCACCGATCACTCAGCATTCAGTTTTTAGACATATTTGCAGATGTTTTTGGTCATCTATTTGGTCTATCTATCGTTTGTGCATTTTTAATGTACTTCTGGCCTTCTTCCGCCTATTATGCGCACACAATGCCTTTAGCCTTCTATTATGTAAACTGACTCAAGAAGCATTTCGTTGAATGAACTCTTTATGCATTTTGTGGAGTGAAATAATTGGCCACAATAATATTTCCTCCTTGACTTCCAGCTACCCCTCCCTTCCTCCCTGCATGTTTGGCAATTTTTCCATAATTTATTTATCTACAGAAATTGTTTACAAATACGAGTAACGCTGCCATTGGATCCCCTGGCATTGTGTTCTGCTTGTGCAACGTGCCACAACGTGCCAGTTGGAAGAAGAAAAAAAAAATGTGTTTATTTGCCGACTCTTCATGTCGATTAAGGCAAATTAATAGTTTATTTATTTTTTCGCCGGTCTGACATCAAAATAATTCGACAGCCGACATGGCAGGTGGAGTGGCACTAGCTGCAGAAGCAACGGACTCGGATTCGGATTCGGATTCCGATTGGGCTTGGGCTTGGGCTTGCTTGTGTTGTTGTTGGTGGTGAGTGTCCTAGGGGACTGGGGTGACTGGGGTGACGGCCAAAAAGTTGGCCAAAAAAAACCACTCGAAAGTAAATAAGAAATTTGCCCAAATTGTTGTGCCATTAAAAAATGAATTAAAGAAAAGCTTCGTGCATGGCGGGGTGGTGGGGAAAGCAAACTAAACTGTTGTTTTTGAGTGATGTGCGCCATTTTGTTTTGTTCACGGCGGAACGGTGGGTGGGGGGGAGTCCTGCATTATCGATGAGGCGCCAAATTGATTCCAAGTGCCGTTACGTGCATGTAATTTGACTGCCACAAGGGCTGAGGGTTGTCTAAGAAGTGGGAGGTGGGAGGTGGCAGTGGGAGGTTGTTTCTAGCAACTCGAAAAACGCATAAACACAACACAAAGGAGAATGAGCACTCTAGCAACATTTCGTGTTGCAGCAGCAGCAGCAGCAGCAGCAGCAGTGAAGAGCAGCAAAGTGCAGCAAAAGCTCAAGAGAGCGCTCGCTTAGCCAAGAAAAAGAGAGAGAGAGAGAGAGAGAGCGAGAGAGAGAGAGCGCAGCTGCTGCAACTGAAGTTTCACTCAAGCCTGGCAGCGCAGGCAGCGTTAGCGTCAGCGCTGGCAGCAGCAGCAGCGGCAGTAACAGCAAAATGCAAAGACCCAAAGAGAGTCAAGAAGCATGCAAATGCAAAGGCCCAAAGAGAGTCAAAACAGGAGCGCCACAGCAATAAAGCCTAAAGAGAGCAGCAGTGGAGTCGGTCGGTCGGTCGGTCGCTGTCGTCTAAGCAGAGCCAGAGAGAGAGAGAGAGACAGAGAGCGAGCGCTTGCTTGCAGTTCGAGTCAAGTGCCGTTGCTCGAGTGCAGAAACTTTTGCAATGCTGACCAGCTGTTAGGCGTAAGAGAGCGAGACCGAATGCGACAGAGAGAGAGAGAGAGAGAGAGAGAGAGCGCGAGTACGATGGCTGACAGGGCTGTCGGTGGGGGAGGCCCAGGCTGGAGGGTTCGACAACGTTCGACTGCACTGCTTTTGGGCGCCGGTGCCTCTGCACTCCCTGCACTCTGTCTGACAGTTTTTGCACCATGTGTGTGTGTGTGTGTGTGTCCATTCCCTTACCCTTGCCCTTACACCACCGTTCCACACTGACGCCACACAGACCTTCGGCCTGCGCCTCTGCACGCACCGTCGCTGGCGTTGTATGATAGCCGCAGCCGCAGTTCGGCCGACTGGCCACGCCTACGCCTGCAACACACCCACGCAAAAGAGGCGCTAGTTAGGATTGGTTCAAACGGCTGGACACGACATGCATGAAGCCAGGGCTAGGGACACCCCACCACCCCTCCCCTCGTGTCTGTTGCTCTGTTGCTGTTTCTGCTGCTGCTGCCGCTGCCGTTGCTTCTCACGTCTTCTGCTTGGCCCCTCCACTGCTTGGCTTGTGTGGACTGCTTCTCGTCGATGCTTCGGACATGCCGCGTAAAAAGCCGCTGCTGCTGCCGACGCCAGCGTCGACCTTTCCTGTAAAAATTTTTGGGGATTATTGATAGTCGGTAGCTGGTGGGGTGTTGCGTGTGTGTGTGTGTGTGTGTGTGTGTGTTTGTGTGTGTGTGTATGTGCACCTACTGCACGTCGACATCCCCTCTAAAGTTTTTGTTTTTGCTTTGCGTTTCCTTCATTCTTCTATTTTTTTGTTGTGTGCAAAAAGCAAAGGATATTGATGAAGAGCGAGAGCTCGAGTGAAAGAGAGCATTGTGTGTGTGTGTGTGTGTGTGTGTGTGTGTGCGTAAGGGATTACGTATGTATATTCGTGTGTTTAGGGTAGGTGCAGTAGGGTAGGGGGTGGAACATAACTGCATAAATGAGGCTATAAGCTTGTTAACAGCCAACTGACGCAGCATCGACGTCGACACGATGCCGCTGCCAGAGAGCACTGTCCGGCGCTTCGTTGGGTAAAATGTTTTCTTTTTTCTTTTTTTTTGGTTTTGTTGGTAATAGAGTTACGATGAGAGGCTGGCGGAAAACTAATCGTGTGTGTGTGTGTGCGTGTGTTTGCGGGCAGGAGGAAGGGACCGAGATCCCCGGTTAATCTGTTTCTCGCACACTTTGTGCGGACACACGGACACACGGACACACGGACACCGCCAGTCGACCGAGAGTCCATATTTTTCGGGTTAATTACGCAAAATTTTGTGCATAAATGTTAACGGCATTGTAGATAAGGGATAAAAGGCGAACCTTAAATGGGGATTACCACCAGGAGGGCATTATGCATGCACAATATAAAGAGTTGCCAGATTTATACATATTCAAACATATATTTTAGAGCTGTTTATGGCTGTTTATAGATGAGCTTGGAGGCCAAAGACCAAGGATTGTACACCTATGTAAAAGTCTTCGATTGTTGAGTAAATATGAACGATTTTTCTTGGAATTGAAGCCACAAATGAGCAACAAACAATGACGATTCATGGGCAGACCACATGAGTGGTTCCAGTTGTTAATCCTTCAGGCCTCCATCCTACAGAATATTGTTAAGTTTGTGTAAACATTTTCGGGGCAGAAAATGTAATCAATAAATTTTGCCGTCTATCAATAAGAAAGCCCAGACAGGGTCCACTTTCATTTCCATCACACGCAACTATTGGGAATATGAAAATATATACAAAAACCCAGCCACGAAAGGGACACAGGATGTGCATACATTTGTATGTATCCTTGTGTGATGTGCTGGCCAGATGATGGCCAAAACTAACCTGGCGAAACACAACTGTACCTGGCTGGTGTGCGTTGTCTCGAATCGAATTCATTTGCAAATACATCGCGACATGGCAATCGCTCTAAACAAACACAAAATGCAATAAATTCAGTAGAGCCCCCGTCCCCGAACACCCTCCCGAAACACCGAAACACCGAAACACCGAAACCTGAGCCCGAAAATCGAGCTTGAATCGTGTGTGTGCGATGGGCAACGGGCCATCGATTATGGGCCCAAAAAAACACATAACCATAGCCATAGGACCATAGCCGTAGACGACAGAGAAACGGACCCAAAAATGCAAAATGTTTTGCATGTGTAGCTGGCCAACCCGCCCGACCGCCACCCCCTGACCACACTCAAGTACATAACCAATAGATACGCATTGATATAGTTCTACTTGGGCAGAGGATAACCCGATAACCAGACAGAGAGACAGCGAGACAGCGAGAGAGGGAGATGGGGAGAGAAAGGACAGTGCCAGCCAGTCATAGACCGAAAACACACACAGAGAGAGACATGGACGACAAACCAAAACCCAAAAAAGTATAAAAAAAACCGAAATCCGAATCTGTAACTGAACCGAACTGAACCGAACCGTACCGGTAAAGGAGTAACGGAGTAACGGGTGGTTACCATGTGGAGTACTGGGATACCACCGGGATACTGGTCCTTGTGCTCGGGTACTGACTGCACCTTCCTCCGACCATTACCCGTACGGGTTTTTTCCTTTTGTTAATTAAGTTTCGTTTGTTTTGCGAGCGCCCTCAGACCGCATCGTTGTCGTATTTGAACTCTGGCCAGGACATGCCTGGGATAAGGACGAAAACATAAGGACCACCCACACACACGCTTCAAGTGGCTGAGCGTTGGAGGCTGAGCTAGCCAGGATACATGGGACAGGTGAGTGAGATTTTATTTTATTTTATTTTATTTTATTTTATTTGCGACATGCGGGCGGTCGGTCGGTCGGTCGGTCGGTCGGTCGGTCACTACAGAGTTCGGTTCAAATCAGTTCAGTTGTGCGCTGTGCTGTGCCCTTCTCTTCTTCCCGGTTCCGGTTGTTCCGGTTCATTGTCACTGGGTCCAGCACGAGAATAAAATATATATTGCGCAGCACTTGGGATCAACTGGCATGCGATCCGCATTGCCATTGTGCCCCGAAGGCTGCTGAAGAACCAGAATAGGAGTCCCAAAACCGATTGATTTTCTGCCGATACGAAGTCCCAGGGACGCTGGGGCTGTGGCTGTGGCTGTGGCCAACTTACTTTAATTAATAACTTGTCAGTGTGCAAATGACATGGGAAGGAAGCTGCCAAGTTAACGCCCTTGGGCCAAGCAATTTTCAGCTATCTGGCCAGCGTTTCGGCCAACATCTTTGTATTTGGCTTTTGGGTGGTGGTAGCCCAAGGAGTGTCAGGTGAGGGGCAGGAGGCATGCACCTCAGTTGCGCATTTCATTGTACCTACAATTATGTCAGGGATACTGCTTGCTGCCCTGCTTGCATCTCTCTCTCTCTCTTTGAGTGTGTAGCAGCAAGCAGTAGCCATAAATGTATCAAGCAGTTCTATCATGTTTGACGCACCAACAGCCAGGACACCGCACCTCGCACCACTAGACAAAAAACTAAAAACTGAAAACTCTTTTGCTCGCTTTTGGCCACTCCACTCCCCTCCTGCTGCACTTAGGGCAACTTCACTCAAAGGTCAAGCAGTTGGAATGGATTCAAATAGAATAAATAAAACTTCAAGACATAGACCCAACCACACTCCCCCCACCCTTGGCACCATCTTCATCACCATTTTGGCCAGCGTAGCAGCCATGTTGACCCAATTTTTTAGCCCCAGTGTCGTTTTGGCGTTTGCTTGTCTGTCTCTCTGTTTGTTTGTTTGTGCAAAATGGGTTAAAAGTTTTCTCAATGTGTGTGTGTGTGTGTGTGTGTGTGGGGGTGCGCTGACTGGAGGTTACGTTAAGTAAGGCAAACTTAAACAACTTCAGCTCCCATCACTCTCTGCCCCTGCCCCATGTGGCACCCCGCGCGAAATGTCACACAATGACGCAGCGCTTAAATGGCGTTCGCTGGAAATACAAAAAGGGGAGAAACACAGATAGAGAAAATGACTGAAGGAGAGCGAGAGGGAGAAGCTGCAAGAATGTCAGCGTCCTTCAAGGATACACTGACTTGGCCGCCGTAACAAATGCATTGGGGTGCAATCCAGGGTGCAATTTAATAGAAAAAGTTAAATTAAACGCACTGACATGGGGGTTCTCCTCGGCCAGGCAGGGAATTGCTGGATGGGGCGGATGAGTCCTAATGCCAAGGATGGCTTGTTGCTGGAAAATGGCTTATTAAATGTATATAAATTGACCGTGAATAATGGCCACTACTTGGGGGATATATAAAGAAGGGAGGAGGAAGCTCAAGGATAGCTGCTGGGCTCCCATGTAATCCCAAACCCATCCGATACCATTTTTGACAACTTACAATGTGTCCTCTGTCTGTGTCTCCCATTTGTTAGCTGATTTGTTAGATCATCGTCTGGCTCTAGAGTCTTTGCTTTGCTTTCCTCGCCCCACCTTGTCGGTGGTTATCCAATCTCAAAGATTGAGGCATGCAACCAACAACCATCCAGCAGCACCCATCCCCATGCCATTGCCATTGCCATGCCAGCCAGCCAGCCAGCCCATCATCAGCCGCATCATAATCGCGATTAAATTGCAATTTTTCTCACTTAAAGAACGTAATTCGCTTCGAGCCAACAATAATGACGGCCAAGTTAATGTTTTGCTTACCACATTCATTTGAGCTCGCACCGAACTTTGGACACGGACACGGATACAGACACGGACATGGACATGGACACGGACTGCAGAAGAAAGGAGAAACGTAATGAATAGAACGCAGAGTGAAGTACTCGTCGTACCCACCTACCACCTATCGCTGCTGTTAGCTGCTGGTGGCTGGTTGCTGGTGGCTGGTGGCTGTGCCACGCAAAGGGGCGCGCTCTGAGGAGGATGCCGGCAAGCAGCAGGCTGCAGCAAGATGTGGCATACTACGGAACATAATTAATAACTCAATCCAAGCGGAAACCTTAAGACAGGCATTCAGCTCAGTTCAGTTCAGTTCACTGGAGTTTAACTTGACTCGGAGTGGAGTGCAGGAGAGGAGTGTGGACGGAGGAGAAGTGCTGCAATTGCAGATGTTGCTGGGATTGGTATTCGTATCGGGTTGGTGGGGTGTTTGCCACTCATGTCTGCACATTTGTTAAGACAATTCGCTGCTGCTGCTGCTGCTAATAATAGTGATGATTATGAGGATGAGGTGCGTAAAACGATTGACTTTACATCAGGATTAGTATTTGCCATTTATCTCTGTGCATGGAGCGATGAATGCTATTCTATTCTCAAGTGAATTTTTGTACTTCTATGCCCACGCATTCCCATCCAAGAAGCCAATTAAAGCAGCGGCCGCACATGCGCAACGCCAATGGCAAATGGCAATGGCAAATGGCAAAGGCGGAAGCGTCTCCACTTTGGCGGACGCACTGCTTGGCAGTGCAACCCGTGATTAAGTTAATGAATGGACTGCCAGACGCACCTACGAGTACCTGGAGCGCCTCTATGCCTCTCTGTAATTAGCAGCAGAGTGCGTCTAACGGCCTGCCGCACTGCCACTCTAGCCAGCGGATGGCCCACAGGCCGTGGGCGTACTTGGGGAGGTGTGTTTGATTGTTCAATCATAAACGGCAGGACTAATGACAGTGCTACATACACGTAGTGGAGTGCAGAGGCGGGGAGTCTGTGCTGTTTGCTTTCGCAATTAGTTGGGAGCCTTCTAGGGGGGTGGGTATGGGCGCTCTCCCTCAAGTGGTTCCATGTGGAGGGGGCTGATCTTGATAAACGGCGAATGAATGGTTTTATAATGGATTTCTCCCCGAAGCGATTGCATCACAAGCCGAACCCCAAATGAATGCAAAGCAAGTGGAAATTAATTATGCAACTTCTGGGGTGTTTAATAGCGGCTACAGCAATACACAGCAACAAGATTTCTGATCGGTTTATAATTGTTTTCGGCAGGCAGACAGACACACAGCGGATCAAAGCTGATACTCAAGACGAAAGTGGAGAGTGTGCCAAAAAGATGAGGTTGGGAATAGCCGAAATTTCACTTTCATGCAGCAGCAGGCGAAGCAGCCAGACACTGGCTTCTGCTTCTGCTGTGCTGTCAGCATGCAATCGGTGCCAGCAGCAGCCGCCGCCGAGTCGATTGATTGAGTCGCCAAGAGTCGCGCCCGAAGAGTGGCTTCCTCCCGAGTGCCTACCAGCCGACCTGTCTACCTGCTGGAGTGCGGAAAGAAATGTGTATGCAGATGTGTGTGTGTGTGTGTGTTGTACATTTTTGCATATACTCGTACTCTGTACTCGATACGAAGTGTTTTGTAGAGGGGCATTTAACGCGCCGCTTGCATGTGAAACGAACAAGTTGCTTGCTTTTGGGGGGAGGGACGGGACAGCTGCACCTGCAATGAATTTAATTGCAGTTAGAACTTGGCTTAAAGCCACAGCCACAGCCACAGCCACAGTCATAACGGTGTATCGCAGCTCTCAGCTCTCTTCTCTGTTTGTGGGCCTGCTCTGGCTCTGGCTCTGGCTCTGGTCAGCGATGATGATGAATTGCATTTTGCACACTTTAATTGGACGAATGTGTAATTAAGTTGTGTGCCAGTTCATAAATTGAATGCAGCTCCTCCAACTTTCCAGCTTCACACAAGCTACAGCTGCAGCTACAGCTTCAGCTACAGCTTCAGCTGCCTTCTTCCCAGCGCTTGGTCGCAGTGTCTGTATTGCCGGAGCTTGGGTGCTGCCAGAAATTTCCATGAAATCTTCAAATCAAACAAGACACATGCGTTGCGCATGCGCATTGTCCATCTGACCATTGCCACGCAAGAGCAAGAGCAAGAGCAAGAGTCCTGCTGCAGTGCCCGAGCAGCCACAGAGGCCAGCAGCCTCAACCTCCAGCTCCAGCTCCAGCTCCAGCTCCACCTCTTTGGTGGGCCACCTTGCTGGCTCGTCGTCATCGTCAGCGTCGTTCCACTTCGTGTTCATTAACGCTTTGCCCATTAAACCTGAAAATGAGGACTGGTTCCCTACCCATCAGCAACAACTGCCCTGCCCCCTGCCCCCTGCCCACTGCCTCCAGGCCCTCTGTTGACTGTCTGCTGTGCCCATCCTTTGGCATTCGGAAAGCGTTTAATCGCATTTACATAGATTAGGCAGAATTTGTGTGAAATTGAAACTGAGAGGGCAAAAACAACAAAACAATAAGCAACACAGAATCGAAGCCAAAACGAACTTTGTACACACTTCAATGCAGATTGGTGTAGACTTAAGGATCAATTCTTGGAGGTATTTCCCAACCATTCAGAGGATATTGATTGAGCTCCAAGTACGCCTTTATTCCGTGCCAAAATGTCACATTTTTTAGACTTTTAAAACTCGGAAAACCCCAACAAAATTTTGGATATTATCCACCGCAATGTCTACACTTCGGAAATTGAATTATTTGCAGCTTCTGAGACTGGAACTGTGGCTGGAGTCCTATGGCGTGGTGTTGAGTCATCGCATGCGCCACGAGTACAGTGACGTGCTGCCGGTGGCAAGACTATTCAACGAGGTTCATCCAGGACGAGCGGATCTCCATGGCTACACACCCAGCAGCAGTGTGCCGCTGAAAGCCAACAACTGGCGCATCTTCAATGAGCGTGTGCTGGCGAAAATGAACATGGCCCTCACCACAAATGAGCAGCACCAGTTGGCCATTGGCGCGGTTGGGCGGCTCGAGGCACTGCTCCACAAACTGATGCTGAGCGATCTGACGCCGCGACTCGAAGGTGGCGCCCAAAGCTACAAAAATAATACAATACCCCAAAAAATCATTATGGGGGAGTACAGTTAGAGCAAGCAAGTGATCGGAAAAGTGCACAGTGGATCTACAAATGCAAAAGTTTGTGTACTCAAAGCCGTTCTGCTGCTTACTAATCTGAATAATATTTATTGCAATCTTATCCAACTTGCTGTTCTTCCCTGCCTTATCTCGAACGATTTATTTATAAATAAATAATATATGCTGCCGGGGTTGTAGCTGATGGGGGGAGGCCCCATAACTGTTTTGATGCACTGTGCATAGGCAAAGATCTCGGGCAGCGGGCCATCGGCGCACGCAGCGATCAGCTCAAAAGCTTCGTGTGGCCTCGGCCCACGCACAAAGCAACAACTACGTATGGGCCACGGCCTACGCGGCAGCGGACGCGGCAGAGAAGCAAGAAACGTTTTTGGGCTGGACTTCGTGTCTGTCTGTGCATGTCCGTGCATGCACAGATGCACCAAACCCTGTGAGTACCTACCTGAGTGGCGAATAACAGTTACAAAATAGAAAGCAAAACCAAAAGTTCCACCACTCGAACTTATCTTTCAACGTGCAGATAATCTGTATTCTCTGTTGTTTTCTCTGTCAATTATTTATCTATTTGCAAAACTATTTATGGACGGATCGTTTGCATAACCCTTGCCGCTGATTTGGTTTTAGGGGGGAGCATGTCCACTCCACGTAGCAGTCGTGGCCGAGCGGTTAAGGCGTCTGACTAGAAATCAGATTCCCTCTGGGAGCGTAGGTTCGAATCCTACCGACTGCGTTTCACGTGAAATTCTTTTTTGGGTTTTAAAATCTTTCCAAGGTTCCGGGTTTGTGCTTTCCAATCATATCTCATATATGTACGTAAATATTTGTACATTTGTGCATATAAAATGTTTTGTGCCACTTATCGTTTGTCTAACTACTGAAGCTCTACGAGTATCAGAAGCCATTTGGCTGCCTCAGTCCAGGCCAGGAGTCTCAGACCCATATACCCAACCCAAGCACAAGCACAGCCCCAGTCCGAGCCAATCTTTAGTGCATATTTTCTCGATGCTCACTTTCTTGTTCATTTCGTTTTGGCATTTCTTGTATTTCTGTTTGTAGCAAGTACCAGGCAGTAGTACCCTCGAATGGAGTAGGGTATGCTGCTGCAGTTGTAGATATTGTTATGAATAACATCGAAGGAGCAGGGAGAGGTATTCCCATAGTCGCAAGGTCGACACTTTCTTTCTCGTTTGCTTCTTTGCCGTAGTCTGCCATTTTTTATCACAACCCAAATTTCTTCATCAATTAAGAACATCAACTCGTTGTCGTTGCTGGCGGCCGGGCAGGGGAGGCCCAGGGCAAGAACAAAGACGACAACGAAGCAGCAGCAAAACCCCACCAAGAAAAGGCTCTGGCAAATGGGTGGAAATTGGCGTCGGCTGCTCTGGCTCTGGCTCTGGCTCTGCCTCTGACTATGCCTGTCCATACTTGTTATTATCCTTCGAGTCGAGGACGCTGACACTTTTTCGTCATTACTGTTAAAAGCGTTAAGGAAAAAGGACGAGCAGGACGAGCCAACAAACAACAAAATGAAAAGAGTTTTATCAGCCAGCGAAAATAAAGAGAGAGGCAAAAAAAACAAACAAGAAAAAAACCCAAAGAGCAAAATAAGCACACAAAAAAAAGCAGCAAGACAAAACGGGAGGAAAAACTAAAGAAAAAGAAAAGAAAACTGCAAGGGGCTGGCATAAAATCTGTGTAGCAGGATCGACCAGCAGAAGGGGTTTGCCAGGGTGCAGGATGTTTGTTGGCCAGGGTGCCAAAAATTGAGGTTATCGCTGAGCAACGGCAACGAGGAGGAGCACTGGCAGGAGGAGGAACAGTGGCATACAGGACGCAAAAATGCCAAGGCGCGTGGGTCGGCATGTCCTTCATCAGGCTCATCAGCACGGACAGAGACGTACAGAGGGACATACAATAAGGGACACGGGGGGGAAACGGAGCAGGAGGCAGCTGCAGCAGGATTCTTGTCGTCGTCGTCGTCGTCGTCGTCGTCGTAGTCCTGCGTGCTGCACGCGTCGTTGCGCTTAAATGCCAAAATGTATTCCTCTCTCCCTCGCAGCCCATCTACAGCCCCCATCCATGGGGCAGGGCAGCCCTCTCTCGCCCAGGCACACATCTTATAACCATTCCGAATGACATTACGAGTAGAGTACAAGCAGAGCATACGCCGTTTATGCTCCATTTGGTGGAGAGCAAGCATCGAAGGATCTGCTTATATTCAAAGATATTTAATGAGTGAGCTTTACCTGTTTTCCAATTCTTCCAATTCAGGACATTGCTTTGAGCAATTTAATGATTTAAACTCTGGAAAGGCATGTGATGGAAACGTTTTTGGGGTTCTAAAAAGAGCAAATGATCCACACTGAGTAATACTATAAATACGTAAATAAATGATGTAAATTAATATTCAAATATTCTGTCAAATATATATCAGATTTTAGATTTCAAACTGGCTAAAAACTTCAAGTAGGAGCCACTTGCCGCACTAGCAATAAGGCAAATATAAAAAACGATTCTCCCACAGCAAATTGATAGTTTTTAGTGTAAGTTTCTCCTCGTTTATTAAACCATAATGCAGTCTCAGGTAAAGCTCTACAAAATGCCTATTTACAGGACCTGCCAAGTGATTTTCACTTTGCGTAAGTTCCTTGAAGCTTATGCTCCCCAAAATACAATTGAAAAATCCCAGTGCAATGGTGTTAAAGGCTTAAGACTATTGCGAGTATAAAGTTTTAGTAAGTAAAAATATGTCCAAATATTTCATTGCATTTTTATCCTTTTTCAATCTGCCACTTAGGCAGGGTATCAGCTAGTTCTATGCATCTCCATTTGATCCTTCCTGCCACGCGTTTCTGTAACTCTTCTTTATTTTTTTTTGTTTTTTGTATTATTTTGTTGGTGGCAGGGGGAGGAAGTTTTTCACAAGTTTTTGGCAGAGATTGATGAATTTTGATGATGTTTACGCGCAAGAGGAGCATTTTTCTTCAGCTGCATTTGTAGGTCTTTGCCTTCCCCTCCCCGGGGGGAGGGTGGTGCTTAAATTTGTGGCAACAGCAGCGGCATCCTTGAAATAACCTTAATCCCCTGGCACGAGGGGCGAAATGAATGATGTGCCATGGAGGCGACGCAGTTTGCTGGAACGATGCTGCAAGGATTTTGCTGCTGCTTACCCCAAGTCCTTTTTGCGAGGGCTTTCTTGTTCTTGCTGTTGTTGGTGTCAGCGGCCTGCATTCCTTGAGTTTAGCACAGCCCCCCAGCCACTCCTGGCATCCTGGAGCCTGCCTCGGTTTTATGTTTCAAGGATATCGTCTCATTTTTTACCCCACTTTTGTGCTTCTTTTTCTTGTGTTTGCGGTGCGTCGGCCCCCCCTTGTCGTTGTCCTCGTCCCCGTCGTTAGATTTTCATTTTCATTTTCATTGCAATTTCATTTGCTTGCCACACGACGAAACGAAACGAAACGAAACTACACGCAGCACAGGACAGGACAGCACAGGACCCTTTTGCAGTTATGCCCCAAATCCCCCCCTGGGCCGCCTGGTCACACCTCAACCCCCTGGTTGTCCCCAGTTGCACCCCTGTGTCCTTTGGTGCGTGTGGCAAGCAAGGACGCATATTAATATCCTTACTTAGCTGCATGAAATGTGCTTAGCACGTTTCCACACTTTCCCAAGCAAAGCGACCACATCCCACCTCCCTCCCAACCCATCCAGAAGCATCTCAGGATGTTTCCTGGCCCTGTCTTATCTTCTGGGCAGGAGCCTTGAAAGTTTTTTGCGCTTTAAATTCTTGAAGCGAATGCCCTTTCAGATTTCAGTGGCACATCCAATGGTGGGGAGCTGGAGGAGTGTGCACTCTCCATAAGCAATTAGTTTCATTATAATTTGCAGGCGGGTTGGGGGTTGCAGTGGGTTGGCTGATGCCAATGCCAATCGATGGACGACAGGCGATGGCGATGGCGATGGCGATGGCGGAGGCTGCACATCGATGCAAAGTGGGCGGCAACAACACACATGTGGATGCTGCTCCGCTCCTCGTGCAACAAGGACAACACAAAGACTACGTTTATGCAACAGTCATTCGCTGAAATTGACAGGCAACGAAACGGGCCAGAGAGCAAAAGAGAGAGAACGACAAAAAAATGTTCAAAGGAAACGAAACGAAAAGAAAAGAAAAGAACGAAAAATGTGCAAATGGAATGAAAATGAAAACCTTCCAGGCAAGGAGGCTGCAACTGGCTGAGTGTGTGTGTGTGTGTGGTGTGTGTGTGTGGCAAAACGCAATAAGAGCATCAAAGTGCAACACTCACACACACACACACAGAGAGAGAGAGAGAGAGACAACAAGGAGAACGCAAATCAAATGAAACACCAAAAACAGCAACGAAAAAAAAATTCAACACAGAGGAGGATGAGCAGAAGGGAGGGAGAGGGTGGCCGAGAGAAATTGAGTGCCGCCCATGCAATTTGCAGTTATTGCCCCAAAAGGCAATCCCCCGCCCCAAGTGTACCCACTCCCCCCCCCCCCCCCCCCCCCCCCCCCCCCCCCCCCCCCCCCCCCCCCCCCCCCCCCCCCCCCCCCCCCCCCCCCTCCACACACAGCTCTGTTGGCAACAGGCCGAGGCTTTCATTTCGTCAGGATGAAAATTTCATTTTTGTTTCGCTCGTTTTCCCATTTTTGTGTGTTGGGCGCCCTTTGCCGACCATCTACAGAGCATTGCCAAAAAATGTTCAACCGGACGCAGTTGGTCAGCCCTGCCACACACACACAGCTACACCTACGCTGCGGATAGAAGTCTGCGCAGAAATGTATGCAACGGTAGGCGGCAGGCGGCAGGCGGCAGGAATGCGGAAAAGTGCAAAAGAAAATGTAAATGAAAAGAGCGTGTGCTGCAAAGTGAAAGCACAAAAAACAAGCGAACAGAACGAAGAAGGAAGCACTGCCAGAGAGGCACACACACACAGAGAGCAAAAAGAAAGAAAAACTAATTCGATTAATCATCAGGCCAAAAGGCAGCAGAAATAACAGCAGAAGCAGCAAGAGCAGGAGTGGCAGCGTGGCAGCGTAGAAAACGGGAAAAAGGGCATCCTCGCTGGCAGACAGGCAGCACAACAACAACAACAACAACAGCAACAACAGCAACAGTCAGTGCTACCATTCGCATAGAGGGGCGCAAATCCAAAAGGAAAACTACACTCAAAAAGGACCAACACACACAGCCACACACTGGGACGCATGCAGCATGCTGCAGCTGAAGGATTGTTGTTGCTGTTGCTGTTGCTGCCAACGTTGATGACTGCCCCATACCAAAAAACAAAAACAAAACATAAAAAAATGGCATGAAGCTAGAGGGCAGGGTGGCAGAGTGGCAGGGGGCAGCAATCAGAGGCAACAGACTATTGCGAATGGCAACAGCGAACGGCAAACACACTTCCCTTACACATATGTGAATTGGAGATATTCCGACAAGCGCGTGGATCGTGAGAGTGCTGTCAGCGAGAGAGAGAGAGAGAGAGAGAGCGCTGCTAACAGTGAGCTGTTGCCATACAGATCGCTTACAGTGAGCTGCAACGGGAGCAGCCTCGGGCAGTGACAGCAGGCTGTTAACAAACATCGGCCACGGGCTGTTATCTAAAAGCGGCCTCAGGCTGTTAAAGAACAGCGGCCACGGGCTGTTAACCAAAAGCGGAGATAACAGGCTGTTAACTAAAAGCGGAGACAACAGGCTGTTAACTAAAAGCGGAGATAACAGGATGTTAACTAAAAGCGGCCATGGGCTGTTAACGAAGAGCCGCGACTAGCTGTTATCATTGGAGATGGATTTAATTGAGAGCCGTAACAGAGCCGCTGCACTGTGCACAAATTTCTGTAATTTTCATGTAATGTTAAGGCAATTCCAAGCAGCCCAAGTTCTGCACACATTTCTGTTATGTTCAAGCGACTCCACTGTTAATTGCCAAGCAACAAACAGCACGAGGGAATCATGTAACCCCTTTCGCATTCGAATAGTTACCCTTTGGCACTCGCACAGCCGAAACGAGAGTGTGGGAATGGAGCGGAGCGGAGCGGCGAGGAGGGTTTGGGGTTCCCATTGTGGGTGTTGCGAAGGCGTTGCTACTGACGCTGCTGCCCCGTGCCCTTGCCACTGTCATGGCTCTTACTGCTGCTGCTGCTGCTGCTGTTGCACCACTGGGTGGCCTGGCCAAAGCTGCCCCCGTAGCTCAGAGGAGCGACAACGACGCATGCACAGAGCCATCAGGCGAGTGTGTGTGTGGCAAGGGATTTGGGTTTGGAGTAAGGTGCAAGGAGTCGCCCAGCGGATGTCAGCTTTGAACTGACCAATCTGCAGGCATATATTGCAATAGGCGCATGCTGCAGGGTGCACGGGTGCACAGTGCGTATGCGCAATGCTCGGTTCAGGTGGAAACACTGCCAGTCCCCCCCCCCCCCCCCCCCCCTGCACCACGCACACATCAACTGGAAAATAACGGAAATACCAAATGGCAGTAACTGGAGCACAAAAGTGGGCGCTGCGGGTTCGGGGGCGTGCGGACTGCCCACAGTGGGAAGGGAGGAGGGGGGCCGTGGGGCTGTGGGGCTGGGGCCATGCAATTAGTCTAATTGCTAAGCATGCTGGAGGCCATTTCCATTTGCATTCGGCTCTCCAACCAAATACGAATCTCTCGCAAAGACAGATCGAAGTTGGGAGACAGTCGGCAGAGGAGAGGAGAGGAGAGGAGCAGCAGCAAGAGCAGCCAGAGACAGAGACAGAGGCGGAGGCGGAGGCTGGTCCCACTACTTGGCGCTAATCGTTCAAACGAAATCAGCAACAATTCATTTGCACAACAAGCGCCCAGCGGCCGAGAGGCAAGTCTCCCAATTCCGACTTGCAACTCCCAAGTGCAGACCAGAACCAAGTCCAAGACCAGGTCCAACTGCCATTCCAGTCCTCATCCAAGTGCAAGTTGAAGCCGTTGCTGCCTGCCTGCTCCTGCCACAGATTATCTTAATTCACGTTGTGGGAGACTAATGAGTGCAGACCCTGGCCCGGCCACCAAAACAAAACAAAAAAACCACACAAAAATGGGAGACCTCATCGCAACGCCAACGTGAGGCCTTTCTCTCAGCCAACCCTACCCCTACCCCACAGACGCCTCTCATTTGGTTGTGACTTCAGTCTTCAGGCTTCAGTCTTCAGGCTTCAGGCTTCAGCCTGGTGCCTTTTTTTGTTTTTGTTTTTGTTTTTGTTTGGACGGACGTTCATCCATCGTGGGGCATTCAACATGCGTGCGTCGTTGTCTTGGCCTCGTCTTTAATTGAATTAGTGGGACCAGTCAGCCAACCCAGGATCACAGAGACAATCACAGAGTCAGAGGCCACCGAAACGTAGTCAATCTGCACTGCACTGAGCGAATTATCAGATGAAGCCAAAGGCAAACCGATGGATGTGAAGTGGAGCTGCAGCTGCAGCTGCAATGAGACAGATGAAAGGTTCCAATTGGTTGCCCAATTTCTCGCAGTGCTTGTGCCCGATCTGTGCGTTTCAAAATCGCATTAATTGTGCGCGAGTCGCTCCAAGACGATTCTCAAAGTCTCGCCTCTGGAGTGGTGCTGGAGCCTGCCCCCTGCCCCTGACGCTGCTTGTAACCCGCTTGGAGCCAGCTTTATCTGGCTGAACGCGTTGTGCGTTGCGTTGCCGTGTGTCGCCTTGTGTCGCTTTTAATTAAGCATAAATTTCATCACATAAGATACGAGATGGAGCTGAACGGGGCACGCATCTTCTGGCTGCGCTGCTGCTGCCTCTTATTGATGTTGCAGCAACATGCAGAACAGAGCTGCGGTTTGGCTTGGCTTCAGTGCTACACAGCATTATGACAGCTGCCTAATTGATTGAGCCATTTCCATTGTTGCCTGGGCTAGCCGCACTCCAAACTCCAAACTCCAAACTCCAAAACTTTTGGCACTCCAAGACACACTTCGTGGAGGAAGGAGCAGAAAAGTTTGCATGTCTCTAGCATTTCTTGTAGGTCTCTCGTTTGTCACTACTTGCAGGCACAGCACAGCTGCTGGCCAAGACAAATGAATTGCCATTAGCCATGGCCAAGAGCACGAGCAGCTCAGGGCAGAGCCTGAGAAGAGTTTGCGGCTGGGCAGCATGTTTCCGGGAAGCTGCGGTTCAAATGCAACAAATAAACCCAAAACGAGCGATTAACAGCTGCTTAAGCATCGATCTTGCACATTGAAGACTCCTCCGCATCGATGGAGCTGGGCGGGAAAGGTGTCTGGCCGGACATCCGTGTACCCTGTGCATCATAAAATTCTATTGAATTCCCGCTCCCTCAGTACCCCTCTTACCCCTAAGCGTCGGTCAATGACTTTGGCCGAAAGCTTTTGTTTGGTTATTGCTTTTGTTATTACAGAGAGAGAGAGAGAGAGAGCGAGTCCTCATATGATGGCCACTTTTTTCTGCCGTCTTACTTGTTGTTGTTGTTGTGATAAGAGCCGCAGACGAGCACCGCAACCCACACACCCAACAAAGAGCCTGACAAACACCTGTCTGGCTCCTGGCTCCTGGCTTCCATCTCCTTGCGGCCTCCGTCTGAGCCTGAGCCAGAGCCTGTTCTGATTTTTTGTCATCATCGTTTGAAATTGTATCGCATTTTTTTTTAAGGATATTGTTTCAAATAATTCAAACTGTAGTCCGGACTGGCGGCTGTTCCCTCTTCCTTTTGCATGTTTGTGCGCCAATATTTTGCGGGCAGGTGGCAAGTCTGTGTCTGGCTCCGGTCAACGTCAGGAGAGGCGCCTCCATCAGTCGCCAGGCCATCGTCGTCGTCAGTGTGTCCACTGAAGCGTGATGTCGTCTGACATTTACGGATATGTATATGTACATGGACACCCGATTACTCACATAGGAGGGCCCCGGCGATCGGGAAGGTGGCGCGAATGCGGACATTGCGGACTTTGCTTTTGGCAAAAAGTACCTGGCCCCTGCCCCTGCCCCTGCCCCTGCCCAAGTCCCTATCCCTTCCCCGGGAGCTCACGTTTTATGTATTTCCCGTATTTGCGTTTCACTGCTGCGGCTCCTCCTTGGCTCTCGCCCGACCTCCCACAAAAAGAAAAAACTTTGCTGAACAATTTTGTTAACGTAAAAAAGTCTCTTTGTTCCGCGACAAGCTGAGGGGGGGGCAGTGTCTAGTTGGGGGGCGTGGGGCAGATATTCCATAAAAATATGCCAGCCGTTTGCTTGCTCTTTTTTTTGCTGCTCGACAGAAGGACCATGGAGCTTCGAGACAGATCCACCAGTTAGGGTATTTTCACTTCGTTTTGATTAGCTACTGCTGGACCCTTGAGTAGTTCCACACACACGCACACATACTCTCCTTTTTTTTGTCCACTTTTTTGGGGGCCGCAGACAGGCAGACTGCCAGCTGCCACAGCCTCGATTCGTCTCTGATGTATCGTCAATATTTTGTACCTTTATCAAAATTAAATTCCGGCCAGATGTGGACCCACATCGCATGGCATTCCTATGCCACGAAATGTTCCTCTTTTTCCATTTTGAGTTTTGCATGTCTGATGTCTGGGCTACCGCACTGGGGTGTGGGGTGTGGGGTGTGGGGTGTGTGGGTGAGCAGCTTTAATAGTGCCCCCAATTAAAGGGGCCAACAAATGTTGTGCGTTCTTTAGCTGCTGTTTTTGGTGCACATTTATTGGGCCTATCAGCGATGTGTTGTGGAGAGGGTGGCTGCGGCACATTAAGGGTGAAGTGCAGCCCCCATTTTGTGTGACTGCAGTTGGTGCCTCTTCCTGAGCGTTAGATGAATGTCGGTTGTCCTTTGGGAAAGCTGCGGAACTGCGGAACTGCTGAACTGCGGCTGTCCTGTGCCACCCCCTTGGGGGTGGGCTCATCGATATGCGGCGCAAAAGCCGCAACCAATCGCAGGGCGAATGCAATGCTGCAAAAAAACGCAGCAACAGCAGCTGGGGGTAGCCGTGGCAGCCGTGGCAGCCGCGTCAGCAGGACACGCTGACCAAAACGTTGACGCCCATGTGCTGCGCCCTGCCCTGGCTGCGATTTGCATGCGTCCGCATCCCACCATAGCCACAGCCACAGCCACAGCCACCCGTCGCACTGTGTAGCTGGTGGTGGTGGCTGTCAGGAAGGGGAAGTAACGGGAAGTGCTGTGGCGGGGGGTTGGGGGGCTTTGCTTATGTGCTCGCCGCGTGTGCACGTTAATTACTCCGCACTGTATGCGCTCTCTCTCTCTCTCTCTCACTCCCACTCACTGCATGTGTGTGTGTGTGTGTGTGTGTGTTGTGTTCATCAATTTGCCATAGATTGCAAAAAGGTGAAGTCTCAATCAGGGACAACAGCAGCAGCAGCAGCAGAAGCTAAAAAATGAACTCTTAAAAATCAGCAATTATGATGGCAGCTGGCTATACCCTGTGGGAAATTTAAGGAAATATTGAATAAATATTTGTAGGCTGCCATTTAGATGTTCTTTTTAATGTGCATAGATTTGTGCACAAATTTCCACCAAAGAGCGCTCGCTGGCAGCCAAACGACTGCGCCGCTTATGCCCCTTGCCGCGGATGTGCTTGGGCACACGCAGAGAGCAGAGCGTGTGGGGGGGGGGGGGGGGGGGGGGGGGGGGGGGGGGGGGGGGGGGGGGGGGGGGGGGGGGGGGGGGGGGGGGGGGGGGGGGGGGGGGGGGGGGATAGTGGTGGGTAGTGTGTGTGGGGTGTGTGAGAGCCAACCAATATGCTTCACATGCTTCACCCAATGTCGTGGGCATTTATGTACTTCCCATTTTATTTTTTCCGCTTCTTTTTTGTTCCCTCTTTTTTTTTCGTATCACAGCAAGTTGGTTCCCTCCCGGCCAGCCACACTCCCCACCCCCCACCGCCTTCAACCATTTCTATCCATAATAATTGAATTGGAAAAAGCCATAGAGAGTGTGGGTGGCTGGATAGTGGGGGGGGGGTGGCTGCGGTACTGCGACTGGGTTTAACGCTACGCGACCACAGGAAAATCGTAATTAAACAGGATATGATGTTGGTAAAGGTCCAAGCCATCTATACATATGTGAGCGAGCGTATGGACGTGATTGTGTATATGTAGCTTCCCACCCCCCACCCCCCCCCCTATGTGATGGCTGAATAAACTTGTTGTCTCCTAATTGGGAAACCACTGGGGAAAAAAAAACAAAAAAAAAAACCTATGCATAAGCCAAAAAAATCTCCACCAACGCCAGTTCTCTTTTTCGTATAAAACCGAACTTAAATTTGTCTTCAAATTTAAATTGGAAAATATGGAAATTACTCAAAACGCCAGAAGGTTTTTTTTTTCAATTTTTAGTTTCAGCTTTTAATATTTTGAGTAAAATTTAAAGAAATACAAAAAAAAAAGTTGTTCCGGATCGGATAACGAAACGCAGCCGGTAGGACTCGAACCTACGCTCCCAGAGGGAATCTGATTTCGAGTCAGACGCCTTAACCACTCGGCCACGACTGCTTACGGAAATGTGCAGCTATTATATCTTGCTAAATAATTGATAATCTATGTGTTGGGGAAAGGGTGAAAGGATCAGAAAAGAAGCAGAAAGTACATACAATACGTAGTAAATGCAGCGACTCCAAGGCATTTATCTGTTTGAAAGCGGTAGGCTGGATGAGAGTATAAGACACATTCCGCACACCCACAATTAGTGGTCACCATCAGGAATATAATGAATGTGAGAAAAAAGCAACAACATTTTCATACAAACATGTAAAAAAATGTATTTACACATAAATTCATGAAGGATCCTCTGCTTTTTAAATGTAATACTTAAAGTGAGTTCAGTTGTTCCCCGAATAAAGAAGAATAGAGACATTTCTTCTTAAAGGGAGACAAGTATATTTTGACTGATCGGAAATGTAATTATGTAAGAGAAATTATAATTGAAACTCATTGAAGTTATTTAATTATTATTGAAAATAATTAAATGAAGAAAAAAATTGCCAGATACTTGTAATATCTTGGAACCTAGAGGAGCGCAGCCGGTAGGATTCGAACCTACGCTCCCAGAGGGAATCTGATTTCGAGTCAGACGCCTTAACCACTCGGCCACGACTGCTATACAAATGCTAATGCCTCGGCATTAATATTGCGAGAGCTACGGTAAGGAGAAAAAACTAAGCAAATCCACCCTAGAGGAAGGGAAACCACAAATTAAAGGAATAATATAGAATATAAAATAAAGTAATTGTCCGTTGAGTGTGAATTGAGAGTATTCTTCTTATCCCACCTTTCTTCTGTGTATATGTATATGAAATATATATTTCAACTTTTTGGCAGCCTTAAGTAAGTCTAAAAAAAATACAGACAGATAATTTTTGTTTACAACTCCATTTCATTGAAAACAAAAAGATCGAAAAAAAATTCGACCGTGACAGGACTCGAACCTGCAATCTTCGGATCCGAAGTCCGACGCCTTATCCGTTAGGCCACACGGTCAGTTAAAATTCCTTGCCTGGGACCGCCACTTAAGGGATGGGACCGAATCAGCGCTTATTATGCCAAAAAAACCAGGAGCAAAGTCAGGCTCTAGAAAACCACAGGCTCTTCCTCCCAGATGGCTCTTCGAACAATGCTAAAACGCTAAACTGTAATATCTATGCATCTGGAATGTTCGCCAGCTATGCGTCCCACTCGCACAGCGTATGTCGCTGCATGAAAAAGAGCGAGAGGAGAATAAGTATAATTGTGAATTAGAGGGAGGTGGCCAGAGTTATTTGTATCAGTGCGTACATATGCAGATGTGTTTGTGTGTTGTGCGTGTGCGGTCAGAGCGATCGACAAGTCCGGAATCCAACAAAAACATTGGATTACAAGCTGAAGACAAATTGTTGAACTAACCACATGTGGAACGTGGATGACGTTGGATGACGAGTGGATCGTAAGTTATAATGGAGCGCGCGCAGTGAGTGCAGAATTCGTATTAGATATGAATGTAGATGTAATTTCAGAATGTAGATCTCTCATATACATATGTTTGTATGTATGTGTGTATGTATGTATGTTTTTCCTTGGGTTAAGACTAATCCATGCTGAAGGCGGATATTTATATTCATGTGTACATACACATCTACATATCTACGCACATATAATACATACAGAACGCATGAAAAAGAGCGAGAAGACTAGAGGGAGATGGAGTGATATAATTCAATTAATAATGCATCCACATCATCCAATCATCATTTTCGGACCATCTGATATTGATTCAAGTCTGACCAGCTGGACCTTGATTAACTACGAGTCTGTTAAACCAGGACTTGTTAGAGTTTAAAAGTTAAAATCTTTCCAGTCCATAAATATATAAAACAAATCGGTTTTCCATAGCTACACATATACACCCATACATATACATACATACATACATACATATATATTTACATTCATGGATATGACAAATCGACATAAACGTATCAAGCAGTCGTGGCCGAGCGGTTAAGGCGTCTGACTAGAAATCAGATTCCCTCTGGGAGCGTAGGTTCGAATCCTACCGACTGCGTAGCGTTCCTTTTGTCCTCTTTTTTTGTAATTTTTGTTACCTTTAACTAGTTCTGCCATTGACGAAGAGCCGTGATGCCTGCCTAGTGGCATAAAAACGTGTTCATAGGTATGTAAATTTTCTGCCAAATCAAGATTCCAGCCCGTACTTGCGTCTCCTCTATGGCCAAAACGCCGGCCAAACCCGACTACGTCCAACAGCCAAAACTGAACACAAAGGCACAAATCAAAGACACCCGCAAACGGGGCCCAGTCGCGGTCAGGTGTGGGTGGTAAAGGGGGCAGACAGACAGACTGATAGCCATGGATGTGGACAGGGACGAGGACGTTGCGGTGGGAAAATCCCTCCGAGTGGCCCGGAGACAGAAACAGTTTATTTCATATCTGGGAGAATATATATCTCGACCTTAATAATTAATTTTTGGAGAGCGCCTTTAGCGCCGTGTCCCTTGCTGTAAGAGATCCTTGCAGTGGCATTGGCAGAGGCAGCGGCAGCGGCACAGGGACATCCGTTTCAGATTTGAATCTACGTCTACAATATTTTAGTTTTATTTCGTTGTTTTGCTGTGTGTTCTGGTTGGTAGTTGATTAGCCGCACTTAGTGGAACGGCATTAGGCCACTTGACGAAATTAAAGGTATACGCCAGCGAGGGGGGACTCAAGGGCTCAGAGCGGTCCTGTGTCCCGTGTCCCGTGTCCTGTCTCCTGGCTACCAGGGCGGTCGTGTGTAACGGCGACAGCTGCTAAGACGTGCAAATAAACAGAAAATTCCTGCCGAAAATATAATCCGGAAGCAGCCACATAATGACAAACGCCCAATGCGAGAGCGAGAGAGCACGCGACCCGGAAGACCCGCAGTTGGGGTGGGGGCTGACAAAACAGACAAAATGCCTCCTCCAACCCCGTAGAAGCCCCGACAAGAGGAAAAGGATTATAAAATACGACAGAACCAACAAAATAAAAGCTACACAAAAAAACAAGAAGCAAGCAAGTGGGAAATGCCAGGCTAAAGTTGCGACCAGCGGATACCCTTGAGAAAATAATTAAGAATAATTACATCAGAATGAATATTGGTTTGAAATGTGACCCCAACTTTGGTGTAACTTTTGCTTCTGCCTTGGATGGCCCTACGGCTGTACATTATGGTATGGATTCCATGGAGCATACGTACGTACATGCGGAGGTATCATTCAATCTAAATATGTACCACATGTGTGCTGGGTATCAAAACTTTGACTCAGTGTTGCGACTGCAACGAAAACAACATCGACAGCGGCGTCATTTGGCGTGCATAGAAACCGTTAGTCGGGCCCTCCGAAAATACAAGTAAATATATCCCAAAAAAAAAGAGAGGCGGCCCCCCATCAGAACGAACAGACAAGTAACACAAGAGTGAAAGAGAGAAGATGGGAGAGAGAGAGTGCAGAATGTTTGTACTTTAAATGACATTCCGCAGTAAATTTCACGTTTATAGCCCAACATACAACAAATAAATATCAAGCGTAGAACGTTCCATGACGGACGAGCTGGTGGCGGGGCCATGGGGCTGCAGAACAATTGAAAGTGGACGAAAAACGAAAGAATAAAAGCAAAAAAAAAAAACAAAAACAAAAACAAAAAACGGATGTAGAAACTGTTGTGTTCGTTAAGGGCCAACGCCAGAATCAACTTGCCCAGCAAAAACAATAAAAAATTATTGCACAAAATAATAAAATACTCGTCGTAGCTCCTACTCTTGTACGAGTGCAGGCGGTGGCTGGGTGGAGGGGTAGGAGCAGGGCTCTGGCCCTGAGGCTACGGAAACATTTCTTGGTGAGATTCTCTCATAAATCGAAATGAGTGAGAGAGGCCATCATCAAAGGATGGAAGCATGCTCAAAGCACGGTTATAAATCCACGAGATGTGCAGCAACTGGCACATGGGAGCACATGGGATGTGGATAATCACATTCAACTTTTGGAGCAGTAGATATTGTTTATTGTTTATTCACAAAAGTATTGAAAACTATTCAAAATTTCTCGTATTGATTCTGTTTAGCTTGGGAATTATTCTCTCACTGCCCAGACATGTGTTTGGCTCAATAATTTGCATGCAACTTACGCTGCTGGTGGCAGGGACCAATTCCCAGGGCAGCGGCAATCAGCAAGCCTTAAGACCTGAGATACTGAAACGGAGTTTGTCTCGAAGTTGGAGTCTGCGGGCTCGAGATGGACATATCAGCGGCACTTCATCTTGATTGACATGCGCATTCAGAGCGTTGACATAATGATGGACAGACCTTGGTGGCCATGGCTACAGCCAGAGTACACCCAGACTCCGAGTCAGAGGAGCTTGTGCTGCGTTGCTTGATCTGACCGCTGGCATCCATCCATCCATTCGGAGCCTGTGGTCGGCGCTTGAACCTAAAATTGTATCCTCCATATGCGTAATGAGCGGTTAGTCGTAGCTTGATATCAGCGGTGATTTCGGCCTTTAAGATTTCCCTCAATATCAATTTTCATTGTTTTGAATCGACGACGAATCGAGGATACCCAAGATCAGTTCTACATACATATGTATGTGTGTGTGTGTTGTATTGTGTCGTGGCTGCTTTTGGTTTGTCACTCACGATCTCTGGTGGTGCGATCTGCTGCTATCTGCGATGACATAAATAGACGCCAATTAAATGGCCCTTTGATGGGCCACGTTTTCCGTAAGCCTTGCTCCCCCCCTCTTCTGCCATTCCCCACTCACTTTTTTGGCTGGCTTGCTGCTGCTGCTGCTGTTGTTGTTGTTGTTGCTTTCGTCCACAAAGTAACAGCAAAACGGAAATAATTTTACAATAAATTATATCAAAACGAATCGCACACACACACACACAGACAAATATGACATAGAAATTTCTGCCCGCGGTGCGAGTGTGGACAGTGTGCTGTGAGAGCGGGAGAGGTGAAGAGCGAAGAGCGCAGAGAACGAGGCGTTGCGAGACGGAACCCGTTTCTTGAAACTTTTGCGAGACATAACGGCGGCGCCTGCCTGCCAAAAACGGAAACGAAACGAAACGAAACGAAGAAGCCTCGAGCACACAACAACAACAACAACAACAAAAGCAACAAAAGCAATATCAAAGGGTGTGCTGGGGTGTGTAAACGTATACGGAGCTGATATTAAGACCATGAAAATACCCATGAGAATACTTCAGATATTTCTGCAGAGGTTTATCTTTGGCTGATGCCTTCCAAGGGAACAACAGATCATCCTTTAGGCTATTGTCAGAGATTAACCCGACTAAGATGTACCCTGGGGAGAGTGTACGGCACCCAGTAAAAGCCAAAAGCCAGTGCAGAACTTTTGTGGCGACAATTTCTCTGGCTGCCACCCACACTGATTGTGGGGATGTTGACTGCTGACTGTTGCCTCGTCGGCGGCCGCGGCCTGAAATGCTGAGACCTGTCGAAACTTTGCCATCGACTTTGGTTGGGTGCCTGGTGCCTCGAGGGGGTGTGGATGGTGGGAAAACTTTTGTTGCTTATCGCCAAGTGGCAGGAAATTTTATTTTATTTATTTACAGCGCGGCGACTGCTCCTCCAACGGCTGTTGTTCTGGGAGAAGATATCCAAACCAGAGAGCAGGGAACATAATCAGAGTGTTGTATGTGTATGGGTTTCTTTTGCTCTTTCAATTGTTTATCAATATTCGAGCTCTTCACTTCTGTGATGAATTAGAAGGAGACAGTATCGAGTGATCTATAAATAGAAAACAAAAGTACGATTAGAAAAAAGAAACAGCTGTGACGACACAAAGAAATCCATCGAAGAGACTGGGGCATAAAAGCAATTATGCAATCAACAAAATGTTGCACTTAGGCAATTACAAAATATTATATTAAGCACTGGACTGGAGAGAAAAAAAATAATTGGTTATTGCGCAGTCGGCAGGATTCGAACCTACGCTCCCAGAGGGAATCTGATTTCTAGTCAGACGCCTTAACCGCTCGGCCACGACTGCCTCGTGTCATGATCTTTCAATAAATATACAGAAAAGCGTTTTACAACCGAGTTCGCTTATGGATGCTTCGGGGTCGAAGTTTTCTTTTAATGGATATTTGAGGGTTTGCTCTATTTAATGATCTACTACCCGCCTTGTGACCGTTTCTTATTCCACTTTAATGCCAGCTGTCTCTGATTTCACCTTGGCCGGCGTTTTGTCAGATTTTCTTATTGCGTGCACTTAATGACACGGCTCCAATTAAAGCGGCGCACATTGTCAAAACAGCCGCACCGCCAACGAATTGAAATCAGGAGAGTGGCGGGGGGAGGCATGCAACACAACAGACAGCAACAAGTTGAAAGCTTCAATTTACCACCCATTGTGCCTTATGGCAAGCTCTGCGGACAGCGCCCCGAACCCATACCCATACCACACCACACCACACCAATGTTCCCCCCTCCACCCGTTTCATGATCCTCATGGCACATTTGACGAAGCGTTGCGTTCCTTCTCTCTGCCATTGCCCGTACGATTCCCCTGCTCTCCCACTAACTGTCCCTGTCCCACTTCCATTCCATTCCCGCTGCATTTTGATATGCAAAGAGAGCGCATGCGGCGCTGTGTGCGCCACCTGTTCGGGGCTGGCAGATCGGGGATCGGATCGGATCGGATCGTTGATCGGTTTAGGGTTAGCGGATTGCCACGGGGGTGCTGGGAAGATGATGGCGCGTGGGTTAAGCAAATTTCATGATTTACGTTTTGTTGTTGCCGGTTGACAGGCAGCCGAAGCCGAAGCCGAAACCGAAACCGTAGCGGCAGTCGCCGTCGCAGTCGCAACTCAAATGGAACCCCGAGAACTGAAAACCGAACCCCAAAACCTGAACAAAAAGCAGCTATAAAAAATGACTCTTTGCGGTTCCCCTTGATCTGGATATCCATATCCATGTGTATATGGTGTAGGGTGAGGGGGGGACCCTTGTTACAAATTTTACAGCTAAGCAAATCGTTGGAATTAATTGCACTGCGATAAGCAGCTGCCCCTTTGGGTGCCCCGCGAACAACGCGAACATTCAATTAAGTTGTTGCAGGAGATCTCATAAGGAGATCGGCTTTCCCCCTTTCCCCCTTTTTCACTCTTTTACTGGTTGCAGCTGCAGCTTGCCACAAAGATGTGCGTGCCGTGTGACCCCGCTCGCTCGTGAAGGTGCGAAATCCTCGGCGCACGGCAGCCAAAAAATGCCAATCACTTGCGGGGCAGCCCAAAGGAGGGAGCTCGCACACACACACACACGCACGCACACACATGTGTGTGCATCCTCAGCCATCAATCGTGAACCCTTTTTCTTGGCCATCTGTGTGGCACCTGCCACTGAGGTAGTCGCGTCGTAGCATCGCCTCAGGGCCAGGCAATTTATGGATATGTTAAATATGTATGGGCAATGAGGGGAAACACACAGGACTGGCTGGAATCCCTTGAATTTGGCTTAATGTATCGTAGGGGATGGGGGAGTGGGGAGGGGAATGTGGCTATTAACATGATGCCGATACGCATGCCACGCGTCTGTGCTACATGCCTGTGGTTGCGCCTGGTATTTGCCCTTTAATAAATTATACTTTTACACTATTATTCACGATATTTACTGTGCTTTTGAATTACCTTTCCTTTCTTTGATATTTATTGCATATTTTCGAAGCAGTTTTTTCAAGCACTTTTTCGCTGAGATTCTTCTGGAGTAAAATTTGTTTGTTTGCATTTTGTTAATTGCTTGTTAATAATTAAACAAGATTCTCCTTCTGGCATTGCTTGGTCAGATTCTTATCTAATCTTGTAGCTAAAATTGATCAGCATTCTGCCATTTCTTTGACAATCGCCCACAGGCTTCGTCAGCATTTCCATCTTGTAAGGCAGCCCACAGAGCACAGCCAACCCCTCCACTCCACTCCACTGCTCTCTGTTGCTCTGTCCCATGCTGCAGGCTGCAGGCTGCCACAATGTCAAATGCACGCAACACCAGCCAAATGCCATTAGCTTCTCTTTCAGCCGCTTGCAATTTTTTTTTTGTTCGCCCACTTTTTCGCCAACTCCGTTTGGGGGCCTTTCTCTTTCTCTTTCTCTTTCCCTGTCGCTGCTGCTGCTGTCGCTCCGCTTCACTCCACTCTGTGGCTCCTCTCCTTCTGCGCTGCATGCCCCATTACGCTGTCCATTTGAGTGGTCATTATAGTAAATTTGATTTGGACTTGCGTTGCGTTGCGTTTGCTCGAGAGCAGATCGGCGCCCGAATGGAATCGAATGGAACACTTGGCTCGGCCGCCCGGCCCCGGCCACATCATCAATACCAAAGTGACACAGCAGGAGTGTGGGGGAAGGGGAAGGGGAAGGGGAAGGGGAAGGGGAAGGGGAAGAGAGGAGCTTGTGAGCTGTGGAGCTGTGGAGCTGCAATATCGAACACGTAGTTAATCAATCCATTGGTGGTCCGAAAACACGACGCGCCAGCAATTACTGTTAACTGGATTGTTGCCATGCCCCGTGCCCCGTGCCACATGCCGCATGCCGCAGGCAGCATGGCTCTCCACCCCCCCTGCCTGTACGCACTTTTCGGCTGTTCCAACTGGAACACTGCTCGGAAGGTACCCTCCAACGTGGGCGGCAACATCCTCTCACAGTTGGCCAACATTCTATTTTCTATTTTCTAATTTTCTAATTTTCTTATTTTCCTTCCCTCTGCCTGTGCTCCTCCCCTTGCCACTCACTCTCTGAACTGCAATTAAAACGGTTCCTGGGCGGCAAACGCTCTTTTGCGCAAAGTAATTATGTTGTCATTTGATTGGAAAAAGGCCTAGGAAAAAGTGCCTGCCGGGCATGTGGCCCGTGGAGTAGTTCAAGTGTGTGTGTGGGTAGGGTGTGGTGTTTGGGGAAGGGTCAAACAGACCTCGGCGATATATTTGATTAAAATAATTACTAGTAAAAGCTATGCAGATGCTGAGGGGGCTGCTGCAGTCGTTCCTGTGCTTAGATTAGTTACGCTTGCCTAACTCCGCGATTAATACTCCGATTTAGCTTCAGATTCAACTTGAAATCCCTCAGCAGTTGGCTTGCTGGGCAGTTGGCGGCAGCTTGAAAAGGAAAGTGGGCGGCGGCCCAAGTCCGCGTGTTCGCCGCTTGCACAACATAATTGGCCCTAGACCCTAGTGAGAAGAGGGGACAGGGGGAACTGGGTAACTTCACTTTGCATACACTTGCTCGTACTCGTACTCGAACTTCAACTTCAACTTCAACTCGTACTTGGGCTCCGTGTCTTTGGTCGCGGAATCTTTTTGTTGTCGCGTTTCGCATAATTACGCGCCAAACATAATTCCAGAGTTAATTAAAATTATTAATACGTGTGGCTGAGGCTGCTAAAAGTGCGTTCAGGCGTCCGTAACTAATAATCCCGTGCATGCAAAGCAGCAGCAGCCCCGCGAAGCTTTTCTATTGCATCCCTTTGGGCTGTGGGCCAAGAGGCAGCCGATGGCAGTGTGTTTCCAGGCAATTCCAGGTGATGGCAGCGTGATCTGTGGCACCTCCAGCGATGCCAAATAGCTGCCAGTGAGTGTCCAGTGTTCAGCAGTTGGTTGTGGTGTCCCGAGTGTGCTGAGAGTCCCGTGAGTGCTGCCCATCTCTAGGCTGCCATGGGGCCTTCTGCTGGCTCTTTCTCTGGCCATCCTCTGCCTTAGCTCTGGCCACTTTCAGTTCGTATGTTTCTGCTGGCACTTCTTGTTGCACTTGCAACCGGCAATCAGCACGCAATTGCGAAATGTTGTGGCCTAATAGAATTTCATGTGCGCATCGCATCGCCTAGACCCCACTCGACTCGACTCGACTCGACTCGCATGCAAATTGCGAACAATTATAAAGGAAGGCAAAGGCAGAGGCAGCAGCAAAGAGAAAAGCGAAATATTTTTATAAAGAAAATGTTTGCAAATTTTCATATTTGTGCAGGCAGCCCGAACCAAAAAAAAAGAAAAATTATAATAAAAAATAATCTGCGCTTTTTAATAGAAATAATTGCAGATTGGGGCTGGGGTGCACCTGGCTTTGTATGCTCCTCCAGCCTCCTGCAACTTCTCTTCCTGCTGCTGCTGATGATGATGATGATGATGATGCTCCTGGTACTGGTATGTTCGCACTTCGTAATTTGTTGCAACATCGCTGCAGTGTCGCCCCATAAATTTGATGCCCAATTATTGAAATTGCATTAGAAGTGCGTAATTGCAACAAGGCAACAGCAGCAGCAGCAGCAGCAGCAACATTCACTCTCACACACACTCATGTACACTCGCACGGACACCTGGCAACACGGCGGTGTGGCATGTTCAATTAACACTTATGTATGTCATCGAAAGGTGCAACGGGGGGCAGAGGGAGCGCCGCTGCTCTTCGCAGGATGAAAATGGTTTGGCATTTTTACAGCCTGTTAATTGTGCCCGCTGTAGCTTGCAGCGGGCGGGGCTGCTCGAAATTGGAACTAGCTATGGAATGGAATGGAATGGAATGGAATGGAATGGACTGCCCAAATGGCCAGTCGCCCTCCCAATCTGCACTTCCAGCCTGCGCATTCCGCTCTCCGCATTCCGCTCTCCGCATTCCGCTCTCTGCGTTCCGCTCTCTGCGTTCCGCTCTCTGCGTTCCGCTCTCCGCATTCCGCTCTCCGCTCTGCGATCAAGAGCTGGTAGTTGCTTATTATATTTGACTCATCAATTGTTTTTGGTTTTCTGCATTTATCATAGAGCATCTGCTAGTCGTTGCACTTAGTTCGCTCTCTCTCGCTCCCTCTAGTGTGAGCTTGTTTATTCATTAGGTTCTGCGGAAAAACGTGTTTAATTTGTGACAAAACGAAACGAAATCTCTGCTCGTCGTCGTCGCCGTCGCCGCTTTCGTCTACCTGCCTAGTGGGGCTGGCTACTGTCCCGATGGCTCATCTGGCTGCTGTTGCTGCTGCCTACCAACTCATATCAGTGGAATCTTGGTCTGGGGCTCAACCTCAGCCAGAGGCCTGAGTCTGAGGCCAGACCCGAGTCTCAGTTGCAGTCAAAGCCTTCTGGCCGTAGTCTGATTCTCAGTCAAAGTCTCTCAGTGAGGCAATAAAAATTTATGAAGCCAGCCACTGTAGTTGAGGGAGAGAGGGCGAGAGAGAGAGAGAGAGAGAGAGAGCAGACACAGTGGGTTCAAGAGATCCTCTCGAGATGTGCGTACACAGCGGACGACGACTGCGTCAACTGTTCTGCCAAATTAATAAGAATCGGGCACATGCATGCGGCATGTGGCATGTGGCATGGGGGAACTCGTTTCTCAACTATGCACCCACAAGCACACCCCTCCCCCTACCACCCACCACCAAGCCCCCTGCAGCCGGCAGCCGGCAGCCCGAGCCTAAGCCTGTGCCTGAGCCTTGGCAGATGTCACGACGCGCATTGTCAAACAAGCCCGAAAAAAATCAAAACAAAACGTACAAAAAAACAAAGACAAACGGCAACAACCGAATACTTTGATACCCTGCCAAAAAATATACGATTCCATAATATTATCTGCGTATAAAGAGCCGATTGATGAGGGATCAGCTGCGGTTGGGGAAGTTCTACAAATAAAATTCTTGAGATTCCAAGAAGCGTTGGAAAATATTTGACACCTCTGCAAGGGTATGCCCCAAAACGGGCAAGGGTGAGGACGGGGTGCTTGCGGGGGCTTGGGGTAACAGCAAAAGCAAACGCAAAGTTGGCAACATTTTTTCGCTTGGCAGGCACCAAATTGTAACATAAATAGACTGGCAAAAGTAAGCTAGAGGAGAGTTGCAGAGAATCCACGAGGAACTGGGAAATCTCTGCTACAAATGCTGCTGCACATGCGCAGTAACAGCAGCAGCAACAACAGCGGCAGGCAACCGGCAAGAAAAGTTCAACATGGCTCGGAGTCGCGGTTGTCGGTTGTCGGTTGTCGGTCTTGTGGCGACCATGAAAAACGTGACATTTTTATGTTGCAAACTTTAAATCTTTCATATCAGAAAATGAAATGTTGCAATGCAATTGACTGCAACAGCAACAACACGCGCTCTGATGACATTTTCAGCAACAACATCCGACAGAGCAACAGAGCAACAGAGCAACAGAGCAACCATCCAGCAGTCAGCATCCACAGCACATGTTCTTGGTGCCCCGCCGGATCTTTGCTGCGTTTTGTGTACTTTCCATCTCATTTTCATTTCTGGGGAGCTGCACAACTTCAGCCCCAAATGTTATTCATTTCAAATGTATATTTATTATGGTAATTTTAATCGAATAATCTCTAATAATCGAACTCGTCCAGCTCCTGTCCGCCCGCGACTCTCGCTGCCTCATCATCGGTCAGCATCAGCTTGTAGAGCAGCGTCTCGAGTGCCCAGCTGCTGCCGCTTGCCAGCCTGTACAGATCCCGCTGGCTGAGGCTCATATTTATGCGTTTCAGTGTCCGCACGTTGAAAATGTGCCAATTTTGCTTCTTTAGAGCCAGGCTGCTGCGCGGCACATAGCACCTGAAGTCCACGAGGCCGGGGTGAACCTTCTCGAAGAGCTTTGCCACCGCCAAAGCATCGCTCAGCTGGGTGCGTGTGCGATGATCCAGCTCCAGTTCGAATTTCCCCAGCCAGTGCTGAAGCCTCTCACGTTGCTCGTAGTCCAATTCGCGTGGCAGAGGCATCTCTATAATTTGGTGCAAATAATTTTGTTGATTTTATTGTGTAGCCGAGACTGTGTTCGGAACTAAACTGAGAAACAACTGGCAACTGGCAACTGGCAACTGGCAACCGGCAACCGAAAGGTTACTTGATTGAGGCCGCTTCCTGCGCTAATATTTATTTGTTGAAAATATCTTTTAGGTCCCTGCGAAATGCAGCAGCAGCAGCAGCAGGAGCAGATTTAACAGCTAATTGGCGTGGAAATATGCAACGAAAGTGGCCATTAAGTGCGTTGTGCGGTGAGGCGTTGGGGTTGTGGCTTCTCTCAAGAATTTATAACGAGTCCTTGGATCAGGGCGCCATGGCTTTAAGAGCTGCCTGCCAGTGGTGAACATTTGTTGGTACAAACTGCATTGATTAGCGACGCTAACAGAGGGAGAGAGAGAGAGTTGTGGCTGGGTTGCCTTGGGTATGGTGTGGCTTATGGGTGGGCCGTTGCCTTGGCTTTTGCTGCGGACTCTGTCGCGGACGTTTTTAATTTATGTTCGTATATTTTTTGTTTATTGCGGTACACATAACCGAGACTGCACTGCATTGGGGGCTTGGGGGGAAGGGTTATACATATGTCCAGCGCTCCTTGACGCTGTTCGATTTTGGTTGGTCAGCGCATCGATAGGCGAGCCAGCGAGCCAGAGAGAGAGGGAGAAATCCAATCCACGCATCCATATCCATATCCATATCCATATGCATATGCATTGGCTCCCCCCCTCCCCGCCCCACCCTCGTACTTTTTCCACTGCTTCTTTCCTTTCTGTTTCTTTGCTTCTTTTTGGATATTTTTCTTTTTAATTACAGAGCAAGAAAGGAGGAAGCACTACAGCTTTCACTCTCCCTCTCTCGCTCTCTATTCTGCTCCACATGTGAGTGAGAGCGGGACAGCTGCAGTGGGTGTGCCATGTGGGTGGGCAGCGTGTGTGTTGGGTGTGCCTGGTGGGTGGAGGGGGGGGGGGCTGCAGCTCCTTTGCAGTGGCAATAATTCGATTAGTGTTCGTGTCTATTTTCAGCCTCCTCTTTCTGCACAAATTTTTTCCTCCTATCGTTGCTTCTTCCCTCACACTCTCTGCCCACCTCCCCCTCCACACTGCCTGTGTGTGTGTGTGTGTGTGTGTGTGTGTGTTGCTGCGCCCAACAGTTTTTCCAGTTTTCTGCTTGTTTTGCTATATTTTCCATTCGTTTTTCTTTCTGTTGTTGCTCTCGTCCTGTCTTTTCTGTTGCTTGTTCCTGCTGCTGCTGCTGCTGCTGCTGCTGCTGCTGCTGTTGTGTGCTGTGGATGTTGCATGCTGCGCTGCGCTGCGCTGCGGCTGGTGTGTGGGCCGCGCACAGGACTCTATCGGCGTGGACACCCGCGCCTGGACATTGGTCATCATTCATCAAAGTGAAATGTTGATTTAGTGCTGCGAGCTGTGGGGCTGCCTGCCACCCATCCAGGAGCAGCAGCAGCAGCCGCATTGGGTTGCACTTTTTGTTGTCTTGTTGTTGGGTGGCTGCTCGGGGAGGTTGGGTCTGGCATCCAAGGATTGGGTGTACGCTATATATCCACGGCCACGGCTTGGGCTCTGTCCTCGTCCTGGGCCTGATGGCGCCATTTTGTTGCTGTTGTTGCATGTGTGATGAATTGATGCTGTTTATTCGACTGCAAACATAACCAGGATGTGGATGTGGATGTGGATGTGGATGTGAGGAGTGGCTGTGGGTGGACTGCTGCAGGGGCCACAGATACGTCCATGTGTATATAGTTTTTCCTGCCACCCAATGGGCTTGGTTGGGCTGCTGCCTTCTTCCTGTTATGCTTTTTGATTATCAACAAAAAAAGAAAAGAGAAACGAAAAAGTGAAAGACAACGAATAAGCACCAGAAGCCGAAGCAGATGCAGAAAGAAGAATTAAAAAATGTCCAGCAGAAAAAAAGTGCAAGCAATATGCAAAAACTGAGGCCGGGAAGGGTGAGCGGCAGACAACTAGGAAATGCTCTACGAAATATTTAAATTTCAAGTAAATGGCAGATTAAATTTTGATTTAAATTATGCAATTAGTTTATTTAGTAGCCTCTCAGCCCTGTGTCTTTCTTTAATAAGGATTCTTTCCCGTTGGAAAAAACCCTTTCAGATCGAGGCTCTCGTTTTGCCTTTTTCTCTCGAGTATTTAAATTAAATTCAAATATTTAAATGTCCATAAATTTCCTAGTTTATACATTTTGCAACTTGAGCCACATGTTGCACTTGCCCCGATTTGTGGCAGGGTATGCAAATTGCACTTTTTTTTCGTAAATGCAAAAGAGAATAATTTTTTATGTTCTTTCATTTTCATTTTCATTTTCTTGATTATTCTTTTTTTTGTACCCCCTTTTTGTGTTGTTCTCGTTTTTGTTTCTTGTTGTGGGTGTTGGGTGGGAGGTGTGGGGCAGCTGCCACATTGGCCAATCAAATTGGCGGAGGCGTTAACATGCATGGGCGTGGCATGGCCGGGCCGATATGTATGGGGACAAAAATCGAGCCATAGGTGCAGGATATAGCTGCCGATGCTGCCGATGCTGCTGCTACTGGATATTGGAGCGCAGTCGGTTGGGCGATGGCGATGGCGATGCTGGTCACATGCACATAGCCGGAAAAGGAAATGCTATGGAAGGGGGAGGTGTAGGAACGGCACTTTGACAAGCTCTGGATGGATATTGATTGAATGGCACCCCCATGTGGGTGGTGTGCTGGGACTCTATTTTTTTTTGCAGGTGTATTTTGGGGTTCCCTTTGTGCTCGGGTGCTACGTTTTTCGCCATGTTCCATCTTCCCTTTTTAATTAACGCTAATTCCAATTACATATTTCGTTGCCGCTGCTGTCAGAGATTGCAGATGCAGCCACCATCTGCTCCCATCTGCAATGCACAGAGGAGGAAGTACACATTAATCCTACATCGAGTATTGTTTGTAGTTCGAGCAGAGCTTCTGGCAGTGACTCAATGCGGCTTAGGGGCAGTCGGATAGTCCGCTTAAATATCTACTCAAAGCTGCTCCAAAGCGGGCCAATTATTGTGGCAGCAAGAGGGAGAGTCTAGGCAAGAATATTTATATTAATCATTGATCAAAAATGCATGAAAAGTCCAATGGAACAGTCTTCCTCATACTTTAAAGCCCAAATTGACTCGCATTTTTTCTGGCAATTTAGTGGCCAAATTTTTGTTTTCTTTGGTCATATTTTGGCGGTCCTGCCCTTCAATAATCCTCCTTGAACAAAAGTCTATGCCTTGAAAAAAATGCTAAAATTAACACTTAAATTTCAGCGAATAGGTGTACAAACTCCTAGGAGATGGTCAGATGAATGACAGCAGCAAACGGACCGAAAGTGGAATAATTTGAGGTTTAATATAATGAAGTACGCTGGAGGAGTCACTGCGCAGGGGGGTTATGTGAGGGCGCACTCTGTAGGAGTCACAATAAATAGTTTTCGATTCGATTTGGTTTCATAACCATAACCATATCCATAGTACGAGCGGTAACCCAATAAACCCAACCGAGGGGGGAAGTGGCGTTACTGCAGATAACTGCATTCAATTTACCTTTTTTCTGCTGCTCCTCCTTCTCTTTCTCCTCCTCCTCCTCCTTCTTATTTTTAGTTTGTCTTTAAGTTGCGGGCGCCATAAACTTGCGATCGTTTTGCTGCTTTGCCGGAGATCTGCGAGCGGGAGAGCCGAGCATTGCGAATGACATTCGCTGCACTATTTTTTCGTTCTCCCCCTGCCTTTCGCGCTCCCTCTCTTCACATGCTGCTGCTGCTTTCGCTCTCCCCTTGCATTTCGCTCTCTCGCTCTCTCTCTTCTGCTGCTGTTTGTGCGGCTGCTGCTCTTCTTTCACTAGCCTCACGTTGCTCTCTTTTTTATTTGTTGTTGCTGTTTTTGTGTTTGTGTTTCTTATGCATTCCAATGGGCAATGGGCAATGGGCAATGGGGATCGTCGAAAAATGCGCAGATTTTCGTAGCGATGCCCTGAAGAGAGGGGTGTGGGTGTGGGAGAGTGCTTAGGGGGAAGTCGGTGGGTGGGGGGTTGCGAGCAGACAAAAAGCGCAGGCGGGTGGGCGCCGTTGGCCCCATCGCGAGAGCCAAGAACGTAAAGCATAATAAAAAGTCGTGCCTTACGTGCAGCAGTACGGGGCCAGCCCCCGTCCACAGTCCCCAGTCGCAGCTTCCTCTCCCCCCCCCACAGCATTACCCCTGCCCAAACTCTCTTAGCCGCCAATAGCGACCTCAGTTCAAAGCATTTGCTTTACAGGGTAGCATGGGCATGCACCATGACACAAATAATTATACAAAAATTAAGACAAATATTTAAAAGAGCAAAATAATAATTCTTCCTCTTCTGAAGTAGCCAGAATACTTCGACGGCTACCGTTATCTATTGCAGGATTATGTATTATTTATTCGAATTCAATTGAAATACCAATGGGTATACCCACAGTCTCCACCTTCTGTCCTAAGTAAATCCACTTCTATGCTGCACTTTTGCTTTGCTCCTTTTCTTTTCTTTATATTTTCTTCTCTTTTTTTGTGTGTTTTTTTTCGGTTTCCAAAGCAAAACATTTTTAGTGGTTCTAGGCAGGCTAAGTTCTATCCCCCTCTCTCGGCATTGCTGTTCCTTCCCGTCCCCTTCTGCGACCGTTTTGCCATTTGCCATTCGCCCGTTTTCTGTTTTGCCGTTTTTTATGAGCGTCTTAAGGGCACGCACGATTTTTTGTGATTTTTGCGTGGCGCGTTTCACTTCAGTCGGCACCAGAGTTGGCAGTTTTGCAGTTTTTGGGTTCAGGCTTGGACTTGGACTTGGACTAGGATTAGCACTAGAACTCTCTCAGCATAGCCGCTGATGCCTCACCGCTGAGTGTGCGTTATGTGGCACTGATTACCGTTGGCTGTGCTTCGGCTGTGTGTGTGTGCACCAGGGGTCAGGCACCAGAGTTGAGCCATGAAAATGTTTCCTGGGCATCGGCTCGAATGCTTCGAAAATTGAATCTAATTTATTTTGAGCTGGCAGCACTCTGATCATTATTACATGCCCAACAAAGGCCAACGAACCTTAATTAGCTGAAATGCATTTTTTCCACTGAGAATTTCCTGGCGGAGGGCGGACGTATGGGATTTATGCGACAATTTGCATGCACAAATTGGTCAGTTTTTGGACAGTCGGTTGGTCGGGTTTTGATCATTTTTTGGTAAATGTTTCCTGCTCCGAAACTCCCGAGCAGCAGGCAGCACACCCATTTTTGGTTCTTTGTTTTTTTTCTCTCTTGGGCTGAACAAATGTGAATTTGCTTGCCACTAAAAACTGCAGCAAAGCGGCACGCTGCGGACCCCCACTGCAGTTATTTTGCAGTAAGAAAGGATGCTTGCCACATCACATTTGCCCCGCTGCACCGTTCCTCCACACCGCTTGCCATAAAGGCCAGGCATTGTTGGTCCTTCGGGCATTCCTTGTAATCCTGTCAGAAGGAGAGAGAGCCACACACGTGTGTGTGTGTGTGTGTGTGTGTGTGGGAGGGAGGTTGGGAGAGTCCTTGCATTTTATTTTCGTTTATCATTTATTTACTACTCAATTTTTCTACTACTTTAGTCGCGCTTCCGCCTGCCCCTGTCCCCTGCAACACACACTCACACGCCTGCTGCACGGCATGGGCTGAGCTTGGGGGTGTGGCATGCAACTTTGGGGGGCCATCTGTGCTGTGGTGTGCTGTGGCTGGTTTATTTCGTATGCCAAGTAACGGCAGCTCAGTGCAGCTGCTGCTCCTGCTGCTCCTGCCTCTGCTGCTGCACGCGACTTTATCCTTCAAATGTCCTTGCGTGCGTTGCAAACGCCGACGACCATTTTACGTGCTGCACCCCGCCCCACCACCACCACCACCACCACCAGCACTCCTCCTGCTCCTGCAGGTCCTGGCCAAGTACACAGGCAGCTGTGTATTTTAATGGCTGCAGCAGCAGAAGTCCCCACAGTGCGCCGACCTCTCCCCCTCACCCACCCAACGTCCTTGCATTCGTGATGCGGCCTGTCCACCGTTGGGTCTCCTCCTCCCTAACCACCTCCCTGTTTGCGGCTCCTGCTGCTGCTGCTCCTGACGTGCCTCGTCGCCATTTTAATTTTGCCTGCTGCACAACGTCGAATTTTCTAATCTTGTGCGGACTACGGCTCCCCAGTTGCTGCCTCGTCCTGCTGCTCCTCCACCCCTCTTTTGCTTGTTTGTTGCTGGTTAGGGGTCGCAGCATTTTGGCGCCAGAGGTCGTTTAAAGGACTTTTGCCGCAGGCCTTCTGCTCCTACTCTTTCCCTTTCCCCTTCCCTTTGCCTCTCTCCCTCTGTGTGTGTTCCTCACCCCCGCCCAAGATGGATGACGTGTCAGTGGGAATTGATGATGCTGGGGGGGGCTGCTGGCCAGAAAACAAAAATGGCGACTTCCGCAGCAGCAGCAGCAGCAGCCACAGAGCCACATGAAGCCCCCCACGTCAGGCCACACAAGGCGTATGAGTGATGCAAGCCCAGCAGTGCCTTTATCCCTTTATCCTTTATCGAGGATGTGTGTGCAAGTGCGTCAATAGACAGAGAGAGAGAGAGAGAGAGAGAGAGAGAGGAAGCGAGAGAGTGACTGAAAAAAAACAAACAGTTCAGGGGGCAAGTGCCGCAGCAAAGAAAACTCTGAAAGATCGCTGAGGATTAGCCCAGGAAAGATAATACAAATGGGGGAGGAATACATCCAATATTTCCATTCTTTGATGCCACCTGACAGGCGCTCCCCTCTCCGTCTCTCTGGGAAAATGAAAATGATTCCATGTAAAGTTTCGCCGATGACAGCTGCCGAAGCCAAACTTGATGGCCATTTGTGCCAGTCGCATGGCGAAACAATTTGATGATCGAGTTGCTTGGTTATGCCACAAAATCCAATCACAAATTGCCAACGTCGCATCGTGGCTGTGGCCGTGTGGCTCGCTCGCTGTGGCTCTGTGGCTCTGTGGCATGATGTGGCCGTGGTCATGGGCAAGCAAGCAACAACAGCGACAACATGCCGCAAGATTTGCCCAAAAGCTTTTTGACCAGCGTCGTCATCTGCATGGTCCGATTTCCTACACTCAGCTCAGCTCAGCTCAGCTCAGACCTGAGCCCGGCCCGCCTGTTGTTACTCCACGACGAAGACGACGTTGTGTTGTGGCAGTTGTAGCCGCTGTTGTTGCACTCGACATGGTGCCGCTTTTTGTTGTGTGTTTTTGCTCCGGGACAAAACTGTGACTTCAACTCTGGCTGTGGCACTGGAGGTTGAAGCTGAAGCTGAAGCTGAAGCTGGATCTGTGCCTGTGTCTCTGCCTGACTTTTGGGCTCATGTTGCGCGCGCGTTTCCACTCACCTGGCGAGATTTGTGCCAGCAGACAAGTGCGACATGATGTTATGTGTCAACAGCTTAATTCGCAGCGAGACGAGAGAGGACAGAACAGAGAACGAAGAACGGAGAACTGCAGATGAACGAGGAAGCGAATTGAATGCGAATCGGGAACGGGAATGGGAACGGGAACGGGCCGCGACGCTCTGCGCTGCGCCGCGCCGTCGTGTTTTGTACCATTCCATTCCGTTCCGTTGTCCGTTGTCCGATCCCAATCTGCGATTTGCAGTCGCTGTCGCTGTCGCAGTGGTCCCAAAAAAAAAAAAAGCAAAAAGACAAATCTCAACAAACGCACAAAAGTCAATTATTTATTATACAGAGAGTTCTGGGACTGGGACACTCAACTGATCCGCAGAGCTGACGAACTGCAGACTGAAGAGCTGAACAGCTGAACAGCTGAACAGCTGACCAGCGGCTCTCCTTGCAGCTTTGACACGTGTGAAGAGGCGAAGCGGCGACAGGAACATGGTCAGAGACAGAGACAGAGACAGGGAAAGGGAAAGGGACATGGACAGAGACATGGACAGGGACATGTACAGAGTAGACGAGCTACATCAGTCAAAGATTTGCCGATTAGTTGGAACTGCAGATATATCTAATGTGTGTCCCTTCAAATCATCAAAGCAAACTCTTCGTAGATATTCGCAGTCGTTCAAAGACCAAACAAAATTAGCTGCTGAAAAAGGTCATTCCAAAACAAGCAAAAAACGGTTGGCCCAATTTTGAGCAGCTTTAAATTTGCATATTTCAATGCATGGCTTTCAGAAGTTATTTGTGGCAAAATCTGGGCCAAAACTTTTGCTTTGCGGGCACGGTAACCTGCCTCAATATATTCTGCTGCTGCTCCTTCTGCTCCTGCGCTGCTCCTTGTCAATTGCCTAATTAATTGGCCACATTTTTCCCACGCCCACGCAGCGTCGCACTTGTCTGCCAGCCAGCTCAGCCGATCGAAGGCAATCCAAATGATCTATGGCCAGAGACAGAGAGGGGAAAGGACAGACAGACATGAAGCTTGGCCAAAGACCAAATTTGGCAGCAGCAGCAGCAGCAGCAGCAGCAGCAGCAGGCAAAGGAGAAGGAGAAGACATCAACATCCCGGGGGCCAAAGGCACGCTACTTGTGCCATTCCCCACCCCAAAAAGCAAAAACAAAAACAAAAAAGCGCCAGAGCCTGGGTAGGATCGGAGGAGACGTTGCAGTAACAGTCGCTCAGAGAGCTCCACCACAGAGAGCAGAGCAGAGCAGAGCAAGCGCAAGAGCACCCCGGAGGAGAGCCAACAATAAAACTCATAAATCAAATAAGACAAAAGACTTGGGGCGAACGCAGGACACGAAAAACGAAAGCTGGCGTGCGTCGTGCCGCTGCGCCTGCCCCCTAACTGAGTGGGGGGAGAAGGTACGGGGGGGGGGGGGGGGGGAGTACGATACGACGACGCAATATTGAGCCACGAACTGCGAACAATGGGAGCAAATAACTGGCAGGCATTTGGAATAAGCGCTGAAGCTGAAGCCTCAGTTTTCATCTGCAACTCCTAGTCCAAGTCCAAGTCCAAGTCCATGTCGTAGTCCTAGTCGGAGGCAAACATAGACATAGATGGTCCCTAGATGAGTCTACCAAGCGATGAAACACGAAGCAGCCAAGGAACATTCGACCGACCGACCGACCACCGTAGCAGTTTTGCTCTCCTCTCTCTCAGCGATTTTCAAGGTAAGACAAAACACTCGACCAGGCCAAGACGAAGACGAAGACGACGACGAAGACGGAGATGATGAGACCTCGATCAATCGAACATCACGAACTGGGAATACACTTGGGAGCAGGCAAATAGATTGGCAAGGGCTTTGGTGGCAACGCTGGGAAGCGCGGGGCAGTGGGAAGAACATTTTCCGGGGCATTCGAGGCAGAATGATGCAAAAGAAGACATTTATTTTCATTCAAGAAAATGCTAAAGTAAAAACAAGGAGAGGAATGGGCAATAAAAACAATTCCTAATTAAAAACTTGAAATAGCTTTCGTTTGACCATTGGACCCTGCGTGATGGTGAGGGCAAAGAGTCACCCAAAATGATGCACAAGTGTCGCCGCAGATCGAGGGCTGAGCGCATTATGGGAATGCTGATTGGAAGAGGGGGGCAGAGGGGCACAATCTAGGCACAATTCTGGTGCAGTTCACCAAGTCCAAGTGCAGGCTGCACCGGCACTGGCACCGGCACTGGACAAGATGAATTTCCAGCGTATTTTGCTTTGTTCTTTTGGTTGTTGGTTTCATTTTGGTCATGAGACAGCCCCTCCACTAACTCCTTTAACTATCCAACTAGATATATATATATAGTATAGTAAATATATATAGAAAGATATTTTTTTGGGCGCTTCGTTACACAAAATCACGAAGCGAATCGTGCACGACTATTTTGCGTGAGCTGGGAGCATGATCAGGCACTCCAGAGGCACTTGAGAGTCCACTCCAGAGAGGCACCCAGAACGCCTTCTGCCTTCTGCCTTCTGGCTTATGCCACATGCAGCTGCGACCTGTTTGCCCACCTTGCCCCTTGCCGGCCTCTTCTGCACCTTCACACCAAGGCGCAGGCGCAGGCGCAGGCACCTTTTGGGCTTTTTGACAGTTTCAGCAGCAGCGAAAAATTGGATTTGTAATGTGAAACTGCCACACGCCCCAAAAGTGAGCTAAACAGGTGAATATTTCCATCTATCAGGAATATCATTTGAACTAAATACTCCAAAAATTATTGAGCTAAATATTATTTATTATTAATTAATGTGGGCAGACATTTCATGTGTGTTCCCCTTTGATTTATGGCTTGTTTACATTTAATTTCCAGGGGCAGTTGCTTGCGGCACAATTTGGCTGTTGAACTGCTCCATGAGATTACGCACAAGGTTGAGTTGTGCGACAAGTGCAGCCACGTCTGCAAATAGATTTTCGGATGACTCATACGCAGTCGATTCGACTGCGTCCAGCTGCGCGTCCAGCAGTTGCATTTGCGTGCACATTTCCTCAGCTAATTTATCGATTGGATCTACTTCGACTTCTACGATTTTAATGGCCATTTTAGAGTTGATAATTTCGAAAATACTTTTACTCTCGATGACAATTTCGGAATAGGAGATGACATTTAACTGGGTACGCCTGCTTTTGGGAGACTTTTCTTTGCCCTTTCTTTGCATTTTCTTTCACCTTTCTTTTCTGTGAAGGCAGGGAAGAAAGTTTTTGGCTTTGGCATAGCGTGAACATTCCATGCTTCCTCCTTAATTATTTCCCAAAAATCTGCATCCTCTTTTTTTGTACTTTTTTATGAGTTTCCTCAGCCAGAGTTTGGGTTTCATTTCTCACGCCTTGAACTTGACTAACAACTTTGACCTTTCGCCAGCGTGCCATGGCCTGTGTGTGTGTGTGTGTGTGTCGGGCTAATAAAAATAGCTTCATGTTGCAGAGAGCTCAGTGGTGGCAGCTTGCAACATGTCCAACAGCAAACCGACTCAAAGGCAACAACAAGTGTGTCGGGCGATGGGGAATCAACATCGGAAATTCGTTGACATTTTTTGCCATTTGTGCGAGAATTGGAGACAACGAAAATGACTATGACAATGCCAGCCAGTGTTCTGCTCTGCTCCGCTCAGTACTTGTATTACTGCCACACACACACACTTGCAACAAGATCTTGAGACCCAGAAATGGCAGCAATCCCCGGGCAGGGGCACGGAAACGGGCAATTGTGGCACAAGTTCTAATCGATTATTTGGAATATTTGTAGCACCAGAAAGTTGTCTGGAGAAAAAAGTCTCTGCAAACTGGAAGATGAACCAAAAAATCGTTGAATGCTTCGCGCATACACCAAAAAAAAAGAGACTCCATAAAGGGATGCAAGTTTGTGTTTACATCGGGAATGATCTCTATAAGCGAATGCAATAAAAATCAGGGGAAAAAACACTCAGAAAACGCATTGAGTGTCAGCTTTCTACCCACAAGAAAATGTGCAATTAATTCAGAGTCAAATGGCCAGCTCGGTGGCGGGCAGGAACAAGTGCATTTCCACTTCGATACTGACTACCCATTAGAATCGAATCAGTTGCACTTTTTGTATGTACTTGAAACAAAGCAAGTAGAAAGAGCCTGCCTGCAAAATGCTGACTGAGGCAGAAGAACAAAGGCGAGCATTTGCCAGGAGATGTCAGCAGGTGCTGCCTGGCAGAACGGGAAGGTCCATGAGCGAGAGATATTAGAGACAGTGGACGGGAGGAGGCTCTGTACGAGTACGTGTACGTATACTCGTATATGTGGAAGTGTTTTCCAGTTGATGTAACATTACTTTGAAATCTTTTGGCCCCCGCCAAAAGGGCAGGGCAGGGCAGGGCAGGGCAGGGCAGCCAAATGAAAAGCAAAGAGAGAAGATGCTTTCCACGGGGGCCAAGCCAAACCAAAAACGAGAGAAAAACCCCACGGCCGATGGTCCGATGGTCCGATGGCCTGCTGTTGAGACAACGGATATGGATACTCGTCGGCTTAATTTCTCCAGCGTTCGTCTCTCTGTTGGTCAACTGGCCAAACAAAGTTCACTTCTTTTTTCGCCCCCTTTTCTTCTAGCGCTTGGTTGGGGCGGAGGTTTGGGTTGATGCACGCGAAACGCTTCGCTGGACAATGAACAAGCGAAATTAGAGAATGTAAACAGCGGATTTTATCCTGTTGGTTGCCTTGCCTACACCAGAAGCACCACGAGCACAGCCCATATAGGAAATATATCTAAAACACAGATATTCCCGACCCTGGCGATACCCAAAAATCTTCCACTTGAATTAGAGGCTCTCCCCTCTCTACAGCCGCTTGCTGTACAGCAGATCCTTTTACTCCACAAATAGCCACAGGGTACACCAGCAGCAGCACAGAAGGAATAGCAAACCAAAGCCCCCTCCCCAAACTGAAACGTGGACCATTTTTCTTTGTCTTTGGTTCCGTGTCTGGGACCTGTCGCCGCGTAGAGGACACCGGAGATGAGAGCACTGCACAGCGGTAGAGCGGCAGAGCGGCAGAGCGGCAGAGGGAGTGAGTTGGAGGGGGGATAACAAACAGCAACAGCGGCGCCAGTTGACACGTCTTTTGGCTTTGACAAACATTTAAACAGGCGCGTCGGACAACGTCAGCATCAGCGTCAGCGCCAAACAAGAACAATTACAAGCAATTCCCCAGCTTCCAGTTCCCACCTTAACCTTCGACTTAACCTCCAGCGGTAACGCCAGAGCAGAGAGCAGCGCGACACAACGAAAACACAAACATGCTGCTGCTGCCTGCCTGCCTGCCTGCGTGTCTGCCTCCCGGCAAGCTGATGTCATAACAGTAAATTAGCAGCGACAAGCCATGCCAAGCAGCGCAGTGCAGTGTGTGAGTGTGAGTGGGTGGAGGTGGAGGTGCAAAGCAGTGGTGGATGGATAGGTGGAAATGCAAGCAGTGTTGTATGGATGGAAGTGCAAGCAGTGCTGGATGGACAAAAATCACTGCCACGGAATTTCAGAATGGCATTTGAGAATCTTCTTTGGATGACTCCAAGCACACACAAGCTGCTTCCATTACGACAGTCGCCGCCAGATAATCTGTTCAAATTGAGCCAAACCAACACCAACCTGTCCCATACTGCGTGCGTTTAATGGCTACCAAATCATTGGTCTTACACTTCTTTGCTACCTTTCTTTTAGCATCAGAAGATCGCTGGTTCTCCGCTTGCATATTCGCAATCTAGACACTCTGAGCGTCTCTGAATGTCTTTCTTCTTCATGGTCATGGCAGAAGCGTTACAGTCTGTAACTATCTTGAAATGGTTCCCTAGGACGTACACTCGCCACTTTGCCAAAGCTCCAATAACCGCAAGCACTTCCAGTTCATAAGAATGGTACATCTCCCCACAAGGCTTTGTTTTACGACTCATGTAGAAAACTGGATGCCACAAATAATCACCTGAGTCGCGCTGCAGCTTAACAGCACCGAATCCGAATTTCGAAGCGTCCGTGTGAATCTCCGCTTCCAGCGATTGATCATAAATCTTCAAAACTGGTCCACTAATCAACGCTCCCTTTAACGCGCTACGACATAACCCAATAAATGTACCTTCCTCTTCAAAACCTGACACTTAGTCCAATGAATACGTAAGCCATTCCTCTCTGCTAGTGCTAAAACCTTTTTCAATTCCATGTATGCAACCGCATCCTCATTCTTGCTTAAATCACATTTCTCTTTGGCTCTTAGTTATCGATCATAAGCTTCACTTCAGATGCGACCTTCTGACTCGCTTCTCTCCATTTTACGAATTTTACAAAAACAAACTTTCTGGCAACGCTCCGTCTCCAGTCTGATCTCTTTTGCCCCGCGTACTCTCGGCGATGATTGCTGCTGTCCTGCTCCGTCTCGTGTTCGCGCCCCTCTGTAGAGGCAAAGCAACGGTTAATCCCCGGCATAGAGATTGAAATGGAGTGCAAATGGAAACAGCCACTTATGTTTGTGTCATTTTTGTATGTATTTAATTGTAGTGGGTATTTACAATAACTTCAAAAACTTAAACGAGAAACTGCAACACAACAAATGTCTTTGTTTGGTTGTTTAATCGTGTTGTTGATCAGCCCATCTGAAGGAATAAACTGCTGTATGATTTGACAACTCATTTGCCATAAAGTTACAGTTACTTACAGTTAGACAGTGGTTGTGCCTGCCCTCCTTGTGCTGTCTTCTTTGTGCATCTTGTCCGCTTGTGACGTCTGTTTTTGTTTATTTTTCATGTTCATGTGGAACGTGTGTGTGGGGCTCTCGCTATTCTTCAAGAAAGGGAAGAAAAAACTTTATTAGATCATGCAGATGTTCCACTTCGATGCCAAGCTCTACGCATGTTTCGAAATCGGCATTATCCAACTGAGCATCAATTTGTTTAACTCTAAGGTTAATTGCATTAATAACTTTGGTCACCGCCTCAGGGCTAACGTTGAGCGCCATTTTACACAGAATCAACCAAATGTTGTATGCTTGAAGAATTTGTTGTAAATTTTGTAATCTTTCTTTCGATGTTTACGCTCTCACTTTGACTTTTGGAATGAAGTTAAATGTGCTGGAAAGGCTTTTGCCATGCACAATATTGTCGTCGCCTGCTTGATCTGTGATTTCCTTTTGAGTTTTGGCCACGTCATTCTCTTTGGGGTTGCCACCAATATATATCACCAAATCGATAGTTTTGCAGTTAAATATTTACCGTCCCTAATCCGGTCCATGGGGAAAGTGGACAACTGGTGGCTTTTCCCATTGACAAAATGCTTTTATTCCCCATTTGTCCCAGACGATCATCAGTTTGTAATACTAGTTGCAGCCCACCCAATGCTAAATACATTTCTAAATTCCAAAGTTATTCTACTGCCTGTAAATTGTGTGTGGAGATTACTTCAAGCCGTAAAGTTGAACAGTTGAAAATGTAAAACAAAACCTTGGACTCAGGGGGGGTTGAGGCCGGCCAGTCGCCACTTGACTCTAGACAGACAGCCCAGTTTGTGTGTGGCCACGACTATATATATAGGGATATACATAGATAAACGGATGTACATATGTACATAGTATGTATGCATTTGTGTACCGGGCATGTTGGACTGCGTAAATGGGAAGGCATGGAGCCATGGCACACACACAAGCTGCAGAGGAGCAGAAGCAGAAGCAGAAGCAGACGCAGCAACGAGACGAGTCGTAGTTGGGATGCGAGTCGAGTGAATATCTATCAATGTGCTTTCGGTTATTCATCAACGAAAATGTCTAAATTATTCAAATGGAAATGTGGAAATGTCGCTTGCGTTCCCCGATTCCACCGATTCCCCCCTGATTCCCACACCCACTCCCATTCCCATTCCCATTCCCATTCAATTTCCCATCCGTTGATGTTTTGTTTCTGTTCGGTTGGACTTGGACTTGGACATGGACCGAATTGATGAAGCGGCAGCAGACCGACAAACCGTTAGACGTAAAACCAGCGACTAAAGACTGAAGCTGTGTTGGGGTTGGGGTTGGGGTTGGTGGTGGTGGGATTGGTGGGGGGTAACCGCTAACAATGGCCTTCGTCCTGTACCCGAAATGGCTTGGGTATTTTGGCCCTGTCTGTCACTGGCTTTGGGCTTTTGGGTTTTCACATATAAATGCCACGTTGGATTTATGTCTAGTCAGGGATTGCAATAGTTATGTACCTATGTATTTACATATGTATTTATGTACACATATGAGAAGTTCATTTCACTTCTGGCAATTCGCGTGACACGTTCCCTCGGCTTTGGCTACGATGGAGCTACGTAAATACATATTCACATTTGAGCTGCAAATTCTGGTATTTATTTATGTAGATATTAAAGCCTGCTTTTATTGGCTTTTCATCAGCAGTCAGTCAGTCACAAAAATAGTAAAGCCAAAAAAAAAAAAACAACCATTTCGGCCACATTCGAGTTCTAAAATTTTAGCACAATGAAAAAAAAGCTAAGCCAAAGGGGGAAAATGCCAAAATTTCGCGTATTGGATGAGGGGGATCGTTTGGTGTTGACTTCGTGGTTGAAGGAACAGAACATTGAGTTGAATCATCGCACCAGGCATGAGCTGCGCGATGCCGTTCCGGTGGCCAAAATTGTGAAGAGGATCCATCCCGAACTGGTCGATCTGCAGGCGTACACGCCCAGATGCAGCCAGAAGCTAATGCTGGACAATTGGAAGATATTCAACGACAGGGTACTGAAGAAACTCCACCTAAGTCTGTCCCATGCTGCGCTGCAGAGGCTGGCAGTGGGGCAGTCATGTGCCATCGAGTCGGTGCTCTATAAGCTGATGACAACCGAGTTCAACCTGAAGCCGGGCGAGGGAAAGCTGAATCTGGCCAGGGACAACGAACCATAGGGCCAAATATGGCTTCAAGAAATAAAGAAATCAATTAAAAATGCATTGCATATATTTTGAGAAATTCCTATTCATTATTTATGAGGTGGTGTGTGGCATGTTGGAGTTAGTTGGGTTGAGCGCGGATGCGGCGGCGGATGGCCGTTTGCTTGTAATGATTCGGTGGGACTAATTAATTTGTATAATGTGCTGACTGAGAGACGACGACTGATAAGTGGCCGTAAACACACAAAGGCATCGTAAACCATATGCCTGAACACCAACCGAAGCCAAGCTAAGCCCCTAGCCCCTCTTCGCAGAGCCTGCGGCCAATCAATTAGAGGACCTAAACACTTCAGACAGATAGAGATGAAGAGAGAGAGAGAGACTAAAAGGTAGAGGAACCCCTCGTACTGGCTGACTGGTGCGAAATTTAAAGCGTTTATAGTGCGTGTAATCAGCTCTTAACTATAATTTATAAAACTGCATTTTTCCTTGCAGTATTCTGTCCGTTTGGTTCGCAGCTTAACGCTCTTGGAGTCTTCTCTGGAGCTGCGGCCACGCATCGGCACGACGGAAGCCATAAACTTCTGTATAATTAAATAAAATAAAATTAAAAATGTTAATGAGCTACCCAGAGAGAGCGAGAGGAACTATAATCATGGGTGAGTTCCGAGTTCCAGTACGAGTTCTGGGCCCATGGGCCCATGGTCTTATGGGCCTCCAACCGTCAACGCCCCACCCCTCCCCCATCGGCTTGTAAACAATTTAGCGTGTCTCTTCATATTATATCATTAAAATTAATACGAATTTAGCGTGCCGCAAGTTATTCCCCCTCAAAGTGCGTCTGCAATTTTCCCCTTTTCCCTCCTCCTCCGCCTCTTTCTGCTGCTGCTACTGCGTGTCGCTTAACTTATGCGACAGACTGTAACTAAATTTGCTGATTGCCTTAGTCAAGCTGCAGATTAACGCAGCAATTCGGCACAGCCAAATCGAAGAAGAGCCTACAAAAAATTGAAATAATTCTAAAATATTCTTCCCATAATTTTTAATTTTAATTTTATTTACAACACAGCTTAAGGGTGGCTCTGCCTAATGCTTCTTGTTCAACGGTCACACTGGCAGAAAGTGATCGAACCTTTTGCTGTCAGAATACAAAGATTTCTCCCAATTCTCAGTCTCATTTTGCATTGTGTCGTCGTTGAAGTCGAACTAAAATTTAATTTCCAAAATAATTTAATTTCCAAAATAATATTATTTTTTTTACTCGCCCCTCCCGGTAGCTGTCTGGCGTTTTCCAGCACTAGCAAGAGTATACTCGTACATCATACGTTCTCGCTTTCGTTTTTCGTTCAACAACGTTCAATGGATTTATCCGGCGTTTCAATCGACTCCATCGGTGGTCCTCTGACCATTGGTGAAAAGAAGGACTCCATTGGTGAACGCGAGAACTCGATTGATGAAAAGAAAAACTCCATTGGTGACAAGAAGGACTCCCTTGGTGAACGGGAGAACTTCATTGGTGAAGTAGAGGACTCCATTGGTGAACGGGAGAACTCTATTGTTGACAAGAAGAACTCCCTTGGTGAACGGGAGAGCTTCATTGGTGAACGGGAGAACTCTATTGATGAAAAGGACTCGCTTGGTGAACGGGAGAGCTTCATTGGTGAACGGGAGAACTCTATTGATGAAAAGAAAAACTCCCTTGGGGACAAGAAGAACTCCCTTGGTGAACGGGAAAGCTTCATTGGTGAATGGGAGAACTCGATTGATGTAAAGAAAAACTCCCTTGGGGACAAGAAGGACTCCCCTGGTGAACGGGAGAAATTCATTGGTGACGAAGAGGACTTCATTGGTGAAGAGGAGGATACCCTTGGGGAACGGGAGAACTCCATTGATGAAAATATCTCAGTTGGTGAACGGGAGAGCTTCATTGGTGAAGAGAATAACTCCCTTGATGAACGCGAGAACTCCACTGGTGAACGGGAGAACTCCATTGATGAAAATGGCTCACGTGGTGAGTGTGAGAACTTCATTGGTGAAGAGGAGGATACCCTTGGTGAAGTGCAAGATGAAAATGACTCACTTGGTGAACTGGAGAACTTCATTGGTGAAGAGGAGGAGCCACAGCACGTTGCAGGTGTCGACGAGAGTGTGAAGAAATTGACCGAAGAATTGGCATATTTGCAGTTCGAACAGGTAAGTGCCATAAATGAGTTGGTAATTGTTTCACTAACATTATTAAGAGTCTCTTGCAGAAGCAACTAATGGAAAATGAAATGAATAAACCAAGTATTGTTTCGCTGGCCGAGGACTGGGACCTTAACCCGACAATTCGCAGAACTTTTGCGAATTTCGAAGCACTGGTCGCGGCAAACTCAATAGTGGAAACGGGCCTGAAGCGTGAGTTCTACATCAAGTCTGTAAGTTCTAAAATATCTACCAAATGGGCGGGTTGCAGCGCATTATCTTGAACTCGTTAAGAGAGCGAATCCTGTGTCGACACAGTGCCCGCGGATTATGGAGCGTGCCACATCGATACGCAACAATCTCATCATGGCTGTGCTGTTTGCAGACGTGAGAGCCGCACGTCTACAGGATCAGGTAAAGATCCCTCCTTGTCTTGTTAGGCTACAAACTCCGAAATAGAACCCCCAAAATTGTGCCACTTTCACCTCAGCTAATGAAGGCATCGGGCCTGCTGAGTCCCGAGAAGGTCTTGCAGGCAATTGGCATTCTGCCGCCTGAGCCCTCCACCAGCAGCACCTCCATGGCGAATGACCTGGCGAATGCTGTGCGCTTCAGGTGCATCAAAATGTTGACCAGCGCGCTGAAGGTCGCTTCGCTGCCCGAAGATTGTGCCGCGTGCAAGCCCGAAGAAAAGGCCGCCCAGCTAGAGGCTGCCATTTACGCGGGCTTGAACAAAACAAACAAAAAGTACAAGAAACGCATACAATCTCGTGCGGCCCAGTTGAAGGATGTGAATAATCGGGAAGTGCTCCGCAAGTACATGAGCGGCGCCATCACGGCCGAGCAGCTGGCCAAAATGACGCCCAAGGAGATGGCCAGCCACAAGAAGACCAGCAACGAAAAGAACAGCAACCCAGAAGCCGACTAAACGTGTGGAAACTGCTGCCACACAGTTTAGCAAATAGCAAATACCTCGACACATTCCATTATTACACGAGACTAGGGGGAGTGGACTTCCATGGACAAATAAATAAACAAAAATACACTGAAAAAACTGGAGCTAATATTGCGTTCGGGGAATTATTCTCTGCTCAAATGTTTCGGTTGCAGCCGCCATCGCCCGGAGCCTATTGTGGCGATGATCGGCAGTTAGATGCATCCCAGTCAGCGCTTTCAATATGCAAATAAGATGTGGCCACTGCCTCGGATCGATTGCTCCTGCTCCTGCCCCTGCCCCTGCCCCTGCCAGCTGGCGGGCATTGTTGTGTTCGGGTTTCGGCCTAACACGACACTGACAAATGTTAATCCATTAAGGCCCTGTCAATGGGCAAATCTGTCACAACAGAGCCACAGAGCGAGTGGCAGTGTGGGAGAGGTGGTGCCGGGCACAGGGTATTAGTTGTGCGACCTTAGAGCTGCCACTTAATTGGTGCAAGGTGCATTGCTCTGCATTGCCGGCCCCTGGGATTTACAGAGACAAATGCGAATGCTAAACTTGGCCAACAACAAATTGGCAATCAGGCTCGGGCCTGTGCCCACTGGGCAGGTGTTGGACAACTTAATGCGAATAAGAGCAGGGAAGTCAGGGGAGTCAGTAGTCCGCTGCTGCTGCTGCTGCTGCTGCTGCTGCGTAGAGCGCGTGCCGTGTAAAATGTTTTAAGTGCCTGCTCATTAATCGTAATCGTCTCTCTCTGGCTGTAACTTATGCCGCTCCATCTGCCAACTGCCAACTGGCATCTGCCACAGCCACAGCCACAGCCAGTGCCGCTGTTAGCGATTCTTGGCGATCCTCTGGCTGGCATGGGGGGTATTCTCTGGTCGTGCCACATATGCCAGTACGGAGTGCCGCCTTTGGCTGTCAGTTGACAGGAGGATCGGGTGCTTCACTCGTTTGTCTAATTGGGAACTGGATAAACACCAAAACCGAAACCAAAAGCCAACCTGAGGAGGAGGTGGAGGAAGTTACAACGCCTCTTTGTCATTTGTCAGAGTTCGTTTTTAGGTGTAAATATGTTAATGAGTGTGAATAATTTCCTAGAATTTGCTGCTGCACTTGCTCCATTTGCCGATGGTCTGCCAGTTGAGTCTTAATTGGAATTGCCAAGGCAGGTGCCTACCCAAGGTAGGTACAGGGGGCAATGCCGCCACATATGACGTATGCCGACGATTAATTTCGCTCTGTGCGTAATCAAGTCACAAATTTATTGAAGTTGCAATAAATGCGCCGAGCCAGACCAAGGCACCACGGAGTGCCAGTGGCAGTGGCTGTGGCAGTCTGGGAGGAGGCTGTTTGTGGCAAAGGCGGCGCTCATTAGAAAAGCTTCAAATGCTTTCGCCTGCGTGCGTTTGATTGGAGGAGGCCGTGTGGACGCTGAGACGCTGAGACGCTGAGACGCTCACGATAAAGCCTCAAAGTCAGACGACGATTCGGTGGCCAAGGTTACACAGAGACAAATGAACACGCAAACGACTGATGGCTGTTCCAGCTGATATTCAGCTCTGTGCCGCTCGTGCGCTCAGTGCATGACACTATGGACCATTTGGGAGCCGAGCCAGAGCCAGCCCCTCGACTGGCTTGCGGTTTACCCGTTCTCTCCGAGGAGGGTCTCGGCTGAGGCAGAGTCACATTTCATGCATGAATTGTGGCATAACTTTTGTTGTTCTTGTGCAGTCGAGACATCAACAACAAAACGATTTGGCTTTAAAACAAAAGCGTTGCCTTAAAGCGAATCAATCAATAATGAATAGAAAATCAAATGAGCAGCCATGGATTGTCACAGGTGGAGTGTGAACAGTGGGGGCCAGGGGAGAGCAAACATTGAAGCTTAAACAAACAAAGAAAACAAACAAAATTCAGGGAAAATCTGTCTCTCACTGCTCTTTTTCGGCTCTTTCTTGAATGCCGCCTCTTACCTGGGTCAGTGAGGCATTGCCGATGGCCTGGGGGCTTTTCTTCTCCCACCTGCCACATACCCAGATTCCCCAAGCCGGGCATTAAATTTATTACTTAACAGAAATTAAGGCACTCTTTTGCAGGCCCTACCACTGCGTACACTTCCATGAGCCCAATTTCTCATGGAGAACTCAATGGATCCTCGTGGCAGGCCTTTCAAGTATTCCATGCTACCCTGACGCAAGAGAACCTTTGTCGAAGGACGGGCGATCGGGGGGTACCGCGAAAGAAGTCGAAAAAATTAAAGCAATTGCATGCTTTGCATAATTTCTGTAAACAAAGTGGTGGCTGGTGGCTGGTGGCTTCTCGCTGGTGGTGTGGGTACTCCGCAGCTTGAGGGAGTGGGCTAGGGCTTGGGCTTGGGCTCTTCTTAAGCTGCCAAGAAACGCGCGAAAATGCGAATTAATCCCATGGCCGTCTGACTTTTTAGCCGCTTTGTTTTTAAGCTTCGCTGATTTGGATTTTGGATTTGAGCCCACACACACACCCCTCTTTCTCTTCTCTCTCTCTCTTTCTCATACAATATTCCATATGGCACAGCCGGAGGCTATCGATTTACCAAATCGGAACACCGCTAACGCCCCACGTGCCCCACCACCACCCGCGCTCTCTCTCTGTCGCTCCCTTGATTCTGTCAGTTATTCAATTTTTTGCCATTTTATCGCTGCAACATGGAAAACCTTTTAAAATCACTGGGCTGGGGGTCTGGGCTTTGGTCTGCTTGCTGCGGGCTGTGCGGGCGAGAGAGAGGAGCCTCACATATGGCATGTCAGTGGGTGGGTGGGTGTCCGCCGGTGAGTCGCCTCTTATCAATTCTTATCGGGGAAAGGAGGCTGCTGCCCAACTGTGGCAGGAGAGCATTGCAAGAGTTGCCTGCTGCCACACACACACACACACACACACTAACACACACACTAACACACACAATTGACAACTATAATTGGCTATAAAACATTTTGGAGGGCCCTTGACGGACATTTCAATAGACTGAAGAGGGAACACAAAGCCCACCGACAAAACCCAAAGGAAAACTGCAGAAAGAAAATAGTTGCACAGCAGGTGACGCGACAGATAAAGATGCAGATAAAGCTGCAGATGCAGATAACGAAAGATACAAGCGGGAAAGAGACAGCTTAGCCGAGAGAGAGAGACAGAACTCAAATTAGTAGCCGGGAAGAATCAAGTTGAAAGCATCTAAAAACCCTCTTTGGTCCTAGGTCAGGGTGACATGAACATGAAACATTTTTATGGGTATTATTCACTTTATTACTATAATTCTATAAGTATTAAAAGGCTCTACATAGAGTCACAATTTTCCCGTTCCGTTTTCAGCTCCACCCTCTGAATGCCTTTGATGCACGCGCTTTTTTTTGTGTGTTCGCTTAAACTTTTCAATTAAATGTTAATTATGTGAAGTTGACATGACCATTATGACAGGTTGTGGAAGCAACAGCAGTCCAGACTCCACCCCTGTCGGTATCTGCCGCTGCCGCTGCCTCTGGCCTGGACTCCGCCTTCGTGCCCCCCCCTCATGGACACTTGCAACTGCAAATTTAATTTAATTGCATTTCATACGCCCATTTGGCTGCCACTTTGTGGTGGTTCTTGTTGCCGTTTTGCCGTTGCTGTTGCTGTTGTCGGTGCAACACTTGACTTATTTAGGCAGAGCGGAGAAGCCTCGACAGAGACAAGGAGACAAGCCGCAGAGAAAGAAGGAGGAACAGAGAGCGAGAGAGCGAGAGAGCGACATTTTAATTGCCTTGAAAACGGGCAACCTGGAAACGCGTTCGGCCCAAATTTGGGAGCCAGGGCAGGGGATTTGCCGTTGCACTCCGCTGAGCAGAGAAAGAAAGAGACAGCGACAGAGACAGAGACTGAGACGGAGAGAGAACTAAGAAAATAAAAGGCAGATGAAAAGAAAGCAGAAAAGGAACTTCAAGTTGAGACTAAAAAGAGGAAACTCACAGGAAACAGCTGAGGGATAAAGCAAACGAAAAGTCGAAGTCGAATTAGAATAGAGCAAAGTTCAAGAGCAAAAGAACATAATAAAGTCGAAAAGTAATCAGAGAATTCGATTTAGAACTGGGAGAGCCCCGCTTGCGCTTTGCACGCATTGCCAAAACCGATTCGATCGCGGGACGTAGACAACGAAGAGCGAGCGGAGCGAGCTTTTAGCAGGTAGAAAGCTCGAGCAAGCATGCGCCTAACCTAACTGTTTGCTGCAACAAAAATGCACAAGTGTAAAGCAGGTAGTCGGTCTGCTCCGGACAACAGCACGAACTGAGCAGCTAATTTGCCCCGCTGCAAAACGCATCTGACACCGAACCGACATCGAAATCGAAACGAATCGAATCGAAATCCAAATCGAAACGAATTGAAACTATAAAAGGGGCGACAATTTAGACGTTGTCCGCGTCAGTTCCCTTTGTGCCAATGACCAATTAAAGAGGAGTACCAGGCGCTGCCTGTGGCTTCAACTGATGCACCTCCTGTCCTGTCCTGTCCTGTCCATTCCCATTCCCATTCCATTGCCAGTCCCAATTCCCATTCACATTCGCCTTTGCCTTTGGCTGTTCCTTCGTGTTTGGGGCTCCCGGCCCGGCCCGCCGTTCACATTTAACGCGATTGTCACTTGTTGCAATAAATTGAAATTGACCAACAGCGTGCAACGTGCGACGCGTATCTTGTTGCAAGTGCTGAAACCGTTTCGGTTTCGGTTTCGGTTTCGGTATAAGTCGCCTTTTTTTTTGGGGCTTGGCTTGACAATAAATGTCAACACTTTGCAGCCGCTAATTTATTTGCGCGCTCAATGCGTTTTCACCTCTCGCCAACGAAATGAGTGGCTCCACAAATGAGCGGCTTTTACCTGCGGCTACTGCAGAAATACTTGGAGAATGGCAGAAAGATCCGCAGCTGATTATCAGAACTGAAGCTGAAGAGTTTCAATTGGATTTGGCTAAGCAAAAATATGCCCAAAAATACGGGGCACATTCTTATTGAAACAAAATGTGTGAGTTCCTCTCTGTTGGGTTGCAACCGACCATCTTCGAAGCACACACACAGATGGACACGCACTCTCACACACACAGGCACAGAGACTGACACGGGGACTCACATGTGTCCGAGCAGGGGCCAAGTGCTTGAACCAAGTCCCAGCCCCTTCGCTTGCTGCTCTCCCCAGCTCTGCCCGTGCGCTGTGGCCTCTTCCTACCTTTATGATGAAGGCCAAACAAGTTGAGGTAGGTTAATTTTATTGGCCAAATAAGTGGGTATCAAATTTAATGGCCAACAGCGCGAAGGCACACAAAGCCAGCACAGAAAGAAGACAGCAAAACAGAAAGCAGCAAAACAGAAACACACTCACACACACACACACACACACATACAAAGGTGGAAAGAATGGAACGAGGAATGGGGAATGGAGAGGAAGGTGGAATCATGCAGGCATATGTCAGGCAGGGGGCGGGACGGAACGGAACGGAACGGGTGCCAGTGCATAAAGCGTAAAAATGAGCCAAAATAAATAAGGAAAGCCGCAGACGGGCAGACGGGCAGCCAGGCCCTTGGTACTGCCAGCAGAAGTGGAAGTGGAAGGCAAAATACGATGAAGCTGACGGCCCTTTGATTGATTGGCTAGCAGCGGAAGCGTGACGTCACAAACAGCCAACAGCCAACAGCAGCAGCGAGCGGCAGAGCTGAAAACAGATCTTAACGCGGCTGTGGCTCAGTTGAGAGCCCAAACATTGCACATGGAAACAAATGTAAAAACAAAGGAGCAAAGAGATATTTCTCGTTCCATTTGAATCACAAATCAAGATATGGACCAATGACCACAAAGTATGCATTTAAATATAAATAAATATAGAATATAAAACCCCAAAGGACACGCTCCCAACAAGCTTGTTGCCTGCAAATGATTTTCGAAATATCGAAACGAATTTGCAAAAGTGCAGGGATACTTGAAGGGGAAGAATTACCCTAAGCTAACCCACTTCCCACTTCACTTATTGAGCTCCCTTCACCGCCCTCACACTGATTGCTGCCCAATTGGCTGTGGCTGTGGCTGTGGCTGCGGCTGTGGCTGTGGACTTGACTGTGGATTTGGCTCAATGTTGGTTTACTTTAGTTAAGTCGGGAGTTTGGTTTTCTTTGCTTTGGTTTTCGTTCCGTTGCCTCTGCCCCTGCCTCTGCCACTAACAAGCCGCCGCACGAAATTCTTCCGCAATTTTCACATAACTCAGCAATGGTCAGGGGCAGTGGCAGTGGCAGGGGCAGGGGCACTGTGTTTTAGGGGTATGGGTAGGTGGCAGGGTTCACTTCACTCTCCACTGGCAGTGGGCAATTTTCACGCTGATTTCTCTCTCTCTCTGCGTATCAGCATCGTGTGATCTTCCAGGCAGCCACAGCCACAGCCACAGCCATAGCTCCAGTCCCACCCCACCCTCTCTCCCTCTCTCCCTCTCTCTCTGACGCATGATCACGCTGGGTGCTTCTTACGCATCATTTAATGGGTTCGTGAAGCGAGCTGAGCTGTGCTGCAACTTGCTTGCTCGCAGCTCCAAAGTTGTTGATGGAAAGTGCAACAGCGAGGAGAGCAGCAAAGAGCAGAGAAGGCACCCACCAACTGGGCATACGACTTTATCACTTGCCCACAAAATATCTTCAATTGGTTCCATTAAACTTAAGCTGCGATCCATGAGCACGTTTCTTGTGCACCTCCATCGCGGCGCAGCAGTGGAGGAGCGCACAAGTTTGTGCCGCGGAGGAGTAGAAACCTTTCGTTCTGTCCTGCTGCCTTCGTGCGTTGCCATCATCATCGTCATCGTCATCGTCATCCACATGGCCTGACTTGGTCTGACTTGGGCTGGTCGTGCCCAAAATTAACCTGACCAGGGCATGATCATGACGCTGGAACGCAGAACGCAGAGTCAGAGAGAGAGAGAGAGAGAGAGAGTCGCTATAAATTCTATTGGCGTATCTATCTACACTATTTCTAATTTAGAACTGCACTCCCCAGTCGCCTCGTTTCGCCCCATCGTGTCTCTCTGGGTGCGAGTAGATCAGCGTAGAGTCTCCACAGCCTGCTCCTAGGCCTCCTGCTCTCAGCTTACCATGTTCCGAAATGCTCGTTCGGGCCGAGAGTCGTCGCTTTGGCCAATTTAAGTTTAAGTGCTTTGGTAACAGTTTCGCGCTTTCGAAACTTGAGTCGTGATTTATTTTTCTTTGCCTTCACCTCCTCCTGCTGCTGCTGCTGCTGCTCCTCCTCACACTCCAACTCCAAGTCCAACTCCGATTTCGAGTCTTCTCTTTTGCGGTGAAGGAATTCCTTACTCCCCTGCCACCCCCTTTTCAAGTGCCGTTTTTCACGCCACGACACGCAATCGCTGAAGCTCAAGTAAATTAGGAAAATTGATCTAAATTTTCTTGGGAACCTTTCCCAGTTCGTTGCTGCTTTTGGCATGGACTCGGTGGCCAGGGGCCTGGCCTGTGGCTTGTGGCTTGAGGTTAGGGTTAGGGTTAGGGCCTGCCCATCAGGCACATGCTGGAGGTTCAAAGTTGAACCCAACCAAGGCCTACAACATCCTTTCCGAGCAGGCCTTCAACGACCAATTAAAATTCAATACAAATTCAAGCAATTCCAACGAAAATGATCGCTCTAAAAAACTGCAAGACAAAAAAAAACTGAAGCTTGGCAACTTATCACCAAATTGAAAATCTTCAAATCGGGGGCATGACTAGAAGCAATCAGTACAAGTTCCATGTAAACAGTATCAGCATCGGGCCAAGGCCCAGGCCCAGGCCCAGGCCCAGGCCCCGCCAGTGCCCGCAGAGAGGAGCCGAGAAGGAGCAACAAGTAGAAGTTAAAAATCTTTGCGCGGGTCAGCGACAAAGTCAAGTGCAAGTCTCCTCTCCATTCTCTCAGCCATGCAGTAGCCAAGCAGCAGCAGCAGCAGCAGCAGCCGTGGCATGCAACCGTTGCAAGTACTCGAGCAGTTCGCAGTCCTTTGCGCGTTCGTTCGGTCGTCACATAATCTGCTCCAAATCAAAATTGCTTATTAAACGTGGAGACCCAAAGAGAGCTTCGAGTGGCCGCGATGGTTCTAGGCCTCTCTTTCTGGCTGTGTGTGTGTGTGTGTGTGTGTGTGCCTGAAGCATGAACGGAATTGGTCATGTCTAGTGGTGAGCAAACTACTGGAACTAGTTCCAAGCAGCAGCAGGAGCAGGCGCAACAAGTTCCACTTTCCACAGACTGCAAGCAGTTCATAAATGAATCAATGGCTGAGCCCCTTTTTGGCGCATCTCTGGCCTGCTGACTCTGCGTAGCTACCCAAAACGAATCTGTCGCCGCATCGGATATCGTGTATGCCTAGGCATAAAAAAACAACAACAACAAAACGAGAAGAAGAAAAGAAGAAAAGAAGAAAAATTGCTGCCGAATTCTGGGGCCCCAGCCAATGGATGGAGTTCGAGTCGATCACGATTGCAGTTCGTCGGCGAGAAGGGGCAGGGAGACCAGGCCAGACTCCATATCTTGATAGGCATGGGTTTTGCGGCGCTACAGGCTGAGCATTGATCGACGATGACGATGTCGATGAAGACGAAGGATGCAGACCCAGACGATGGACAACGTGCAAAGCTGCCAATGAACCAAATCCAGCCTCTGGCCGCTGTCTCTCTCTCTCTCTCTCTCTGTCTAGATCTATCTCTATTTGTACATTTGACCTGTGACCCGTAATGGTTTTTGTATATATTATAATTGCTGACCGTGCTACACAATCCACAGAGAAAGAGAGAGGGAGATTGTGGTGTGTTGGTGCCGCGGAAGCGAACTGAATTCGATGCGAAGCGATGCCCCTTCATATCACAGCCAATTCATCGACATTTTCCGCTTGGGTTTTGGTTTTGGTTTTGCTTTTGGTTTTGTGTGGACTTGTCGCATTAGCACCCGACCTACAACGGTATTTGGAGGCCTCCGGCCAGCAACTTTCAGGCTCTCAGAGCCCTGCAATGTTCCACAGATGCAGCGGAGTGGAGTGAAGGTGCCGATCGGATCGGTGAACATGAAAGACAGGCCAGTGGCCTTTGGAAATGAGGTGTCGAGTGTCGATTGCTAATTACTGATCCCGATCGTTGACTGTTTATGGATCATGTTTCCGCGGAACGTTGGCTCAATTATTATTAAACGATCATCTAGCTCTGAGCTCTATTAGCTGAGGATCATAATTAAGCGGCGAACATTGCCAACGATATAACAATTGTCGGGCAGAGTTGTAGGAGCAAGAACAGAATGAACACTGGATACTGGATACTGGATACTGGCATAAATATCTGTAGAGAATTTTGATGCTGTTTTTCCTAGCCACTTAACCCCCGACTTGGCCCCGCGACTGCACATAAATCGATCACGATCGATTGCTGCCAAAATAGATAATAATCGATACATACAGATAGGCCTCTCTGTCGGTCTGTCCGTCTGTCTGTCCGTCTGTCTGTGTGCCACACAATCTTGTGTGCAATCTTATCGATCTATATGGGCATAGAACATGCGAGTGGCAAGAGGCAAGCCATGCTACCAGCTCTCTCACAGCTCCTTTCAGCTTCCAATTCAACTGCCGAACTGCCGAACTCTTGCACCTACAATCAGCCAAAAAAAAAAAAAAAAAAAAAAAAAAACATTCGACAGGGGCAGGCATCTGGAGCTGAAGCTGGAGCCAGAGCTTGTGGTAAGCTGTGGGTAATCATGTCAGTATAAGGAGAAATGGCCCCAACATTGTTTTTTATCGATGTGCCACAGCAGCAGCAGAACTCCGGAACAGACGCAGGCAGGCCAGATTGGGGTCCATCTGTTGGGTGCTCATTTGGGGTTCTAGTTTGCTCCATCTGCTCGTACTGTAGAGCAACCCAATGTCGTTTATGCCTCAATCAAAGGTGCAGCCCCCTCTGTTGGCTCTTCCAGCTGTAGGCTTTTCCTTTTGGCTTGGGAAAACAGCGTCAGCGTCAGCGTCAGCGACCGTGTTGACGTGTTAAGTGCTTTAGCCAAGAGATGGCCCCAAAAAACCTAAAAACAAAAAAAGGAACCTTCGTCTATCTGTCTGTCTGATTGTCTGACTGTCTGCCTCTTCCACTTGCTTGAGCTTGGGCTATAATTTCAGCTCACCGCCCACCATTTTTTTGAAGGCAGCTCTCTGCCTCACCTCCTCCTGGTGGCATGCCACGCCACGCCACGCCACGCTCCGCCCTCGCCACGTTAACTCGAGGCCTAACTCGCAAAATTGCAAATTCGGGTGTTCAATCGAGTCAAGTCAAATCCTTTTCTATTACCAACTGCACCGCTGCACAACAGCGGACTCGGGACTCTGTGTTTAAAGAAATTGTCGGCCCCGGCCCCGGCCGCGGCCCGACCACATGAGCAATTTAATGCCTGATTTGCCTTGCCTTGCCGCATCTCCTCCCGAACACTCGACACTCCGGACACTCCCGACACACGTCTCTGGGTTCCCAGTTCTTTAGCTTGTTGGCCCCTGTTGCCCCCACGTGTTGTGGGGTGTCGGGTGTTTGGCACAGTTATTTGCCTCCAATTGTGGCCTGGACAGTGCTTCCTTCCTCCTTCACTGGTGGAATGACCCACAGACTGCTGCTCGATTAGCTCCACATTCAGATCCAATGTGTCTGGCTACTTGGTCGTTTGTTTCTTGATTGATTTCTTGAGGAATAATTATGAAACTTATGCTGTGAATGAGCCACCCGATCATTCGGAATAGCCACTCATATATGGTTCTGACCATTAGTTCGGACTGACAGACAGCTTCGATGTCCCAGCTGTTGCCAGTTGGTCTACAAATTGGCCTAAACTACTCAGGATCATAATAAAGACATTTATGGAGCCCGACGAACGGACAACAACAATGGCAACAATTCTTGCAATCAGTACAGGCACGGAGCGGGGTGGAGGCACTTGGACATGGACTTGAAGCTGGAATATGCGATCCACTTGGCTCGGGGCCCTAGGCCAATGCGTTCGTGTGTTCGGGTTGCTGGGGTGTGTGGGTGTCCAGCGGGGGGGCGGGAGCGCGCAGCAGAGGTACAACTCAATGAGGCACATGCAAGTCAAAACTATGGCCCGTACCTGAGCCTGGACATGGGATCTGGAACCTGGGACCTGGGACCTGGGACCTGTACCTGCACCCGTTGGCCATATGGTCGGTCTCCTCTCCTGCGCTCATCAATTCCGTTCTGCGGGGCCTGTTCTGTGGTCCTAGGACTGTGCCTGGGTCTCTCTGGCTCATTATAGATGCAGCGCCGATTTGTTTTGTTGTCCCCCCATTTGACTTTGAATTGATAGCATCAGGAGGCTAAGCGGCAAACCAGAATCGAACTCCAAGTCCAACTTCCACTCTGACTACGCCTTCGGCTGTTTTCTACCCCCCTCCCTTCTATATATATATATATGTATATATATATCTATGTGTATATAAATGTATTTGAACAATTGAGGCTGCTGCGCATGCGCCTGGCCAGTGAAAAAATATTTTAAATTCGCATAAACTTTGCATAGTTTTTGGCCAGGTTTTACACCCAGAGACCCAGGCTGCACCTCTCCCGACAGCACTGTGGTACCAGCTTATAGCATACAGCAGCAAGCCCACAATTTGATTTCATTTCCACTAACAATTTTGTCATTTGGTTTATTCTACTCCCTGACTGTGGAAACTTCTTCATTCTTAAAATCGTTCACTAGAAAATGAATAGCAAGTAGTGGAATTTTCTTTGAAGTAAGCTCCTCAGGTATCCCAGCTTTATGCTCATCCCTTTCTGTCTTCACTTTTGCAATTTGCATTCAAGGTTTATGGTCATGAAACATGCAATTTAGGGGGAGCTCTGGTCTTGCAACAAATGTTCTTACTTTGTATTTGTGGATGGCATAATAAATACAAAATAAAACAAAATAAATTCCATGATGAAATTTGACCCAAAAGTTGCTCCACTTATCCCGCAATTGTGTACCACTGTGCCGTGCGGTTCGTGTTGTTCGCTGCATGTGTGTGTGTGTGTCCACGCACTCGTCGCAGTCGCAGCCGCAGTCGCAGTTTGCCTGCTCCTCTGTTGTTGTAGCTGTTTGTTCCTGGTTGGCGGTGCCTTGGGCTGTTTAGCTGCGCATTTTTATTTAACATATCATTTAAAATTCATGTAAAACACATGTAGCTGGGCCTGTGCCGGACTGCTTTGCATCCCGTAGGCATAAAGTCCTGGGAGGGGCAGTAAAAGAGCCAGGGAGAGAGAGAGAGAGAGAGCTGAGTGGGATGGACACATCACACCCAAGCGCCAGGAGCTGGAGACCCAAGGAAGAGCATGGAGTGGCATAGAGTGTGTATCCCCCCCCCCCCCTTCCCGTATCTGTATTCGCATATCTACGAGCGGACAGACAGACAGACGGACAGTTAGACGTTGGCCCATGGACAGTCTTTGGGTCTCTCTGTGGCTGTGGATCTGCGGATGAAGATGTCGCTTGTTGCATGCTGCATTTAATTTGTAAACAAAGTCTTTAGTTTATGACTTGCAGTTTTATTTTAGCATATCTAGGCCCCAGCCCCTCTCCCTCTCCCTCTCCCACTCACCCACCCTCTTCGCTCGGTTGCTGCTGCCTCCCGCCTAGCCGTTCTGTTGGAAATTTGTAAACAATTCTAAATTCCAGAACGCATCGCATCACAATTTGCATATGCAGCGTGGATGGGGAAGCAGAAGGAGGATCTCTTCTGATCTGATCTGCAAACTGAGGGGGGGGACTGGATTGGGGGCCGATAGACAGAAGCCATTGTTAATGCCTTGGGGTTGACCTTTTGCCTGGGGCCAGCAGTGCCGTCTCGTCCGTTACCCTGTGGCAGCCATAACAAATCAGCAATGACGTGCCCCCGACACTAAATGCAATTTATAACACTTTTTTGCTGCACCCCTGCTAGCTTCCCTGTTTCATGGCATCTTCGGTTGGCTGTTCCTGGCTCCTGGGAAGATTGTCAAACAACTTGACTTGAAGGAAAACTTAACGAGCAGAGCGGTGCGGTGCGGCGTGGCGTGTTGCGGCATCCCTCGTAGCTCCTGGATTCATCATTTGCGATGAACGACAACTTCATCATGACGGGCACGGGCTCCTCTCTCCTCTGCTGCTGCTGCTGTCATCAACATCAACACACGACGGACGAGCGGACCCGACCCCAAAAAAGCCATCAAAGACGTTCAGCCAGCGAACGTAAAATGCAACAAGAATGGTAGCTTCGAGGGTGTGGGGGGCCCAAGAAAGAGGCTTTCACCGGGCGCTGCCAATACGCAATGGGACTATGGAATACTCTAACAACTTTCAGCTTAAGAACGGGAACGAATTTCGAATGAGTTCTCTTGGTGTGGTGGAGGGGGGGCTATAAGCTCTAAAACAGCGGTCAGCACGCAGGTAGCGACACGAAGACCAAAAACGTTTCTTGCTGTCGCTGCCGCTGCCGCTGCCGCGAAGCTCTTTCTCTGCCGCTGCGGCTGCTGGTGTCTATGCATAGGCCGAACATGCACGCGAAGCTTTTACGCTGTGCGTCCGTTTCGACTGCGCCGTTTGAGATCTTTGCCTAGGCACAGAGCACGCGACGCTGCCCGAAACTTGCGCATTTGCCATACACGAGTGACTTGACAGTGGAGCGACATTAACCGATTATTGCTCAATTATAGGGTATAAGGGTACACCCTCACACTCGGCCTGCTGCGACAGCAAACTGCACTTGTCTGGGGCTTGGCTTTTATGAACGTTTGGGCTTTAAAATAAAACTACCGCGGCGGCGGCTACGCTGCTCGTCCCAACCCCCATGTACCTCTGTGCGGCACAAGCACATGAATAATGCAAATGCCAGCGAGCAGAAGAGTGCAGAGAATCACCCAAAAAAGAAAAGAAGAAGGAGTGACACACACACATACACACTCTAACGTACGTGGGCAGCTTTCTCTCTCTCTCTCTCTCTTCCAGAGCAGCCGCAGCTGAGCTTAATGTGCCATAACTCACCAACACCAAGAGCAGCAGCAGCAACACCAACACCGGGAAACACATCGTCATCGTCATCGTCATCCTCATCGTCATCGTCATCTAATATGACCGCCCGTCCGTCACTCATTAAGCCGACGACACTGTCGTCCGTTCTTTATTGTCCGCTTCTATATTTATTTTGCTATATAGAAAATTTGTTTTTTTTTTGTTTTTGGTTGTTGTTGTAGCCGGCGGTTATCAGCGCAGCTCAGGAAATTGCGATTTTTCATTTCGGTATTCTGTTGTTCTATTTATTTTTCGTTTCGGAAGGCAGCGGCAGCGGCATCGCATCAAATTTTGTCAAAATTTTTCGTTGTTGCTGCATTATTTTAGCAAAATAATTAACACGAACCCATCCATCCATCCATCCATCCAGCCAGCCAGCCAGCGAGCAATCCATCTACCCATCAATCACCAGACTGGTGCTTGTGCTGCTGCTGCTGTTGGTCCTGGTCCGTGTCCGGATTCTTGTGCCTTGAGGCATTTTATGGTCGTCCCTTCCTAAGCAGCCGCATTATATGCAACATTTTGTCGCCTTGTGATTATTTTTGGGCTTTCTCTAGTCTGGGCGGCGGGGCTGGGGGTTGCACCTCATTTTACTTGATTGCTTTGGGCTGGAGGCCTTGCCAAGTGGATTTTTTTGTTATTTCTGGCTTTCGTCGTTGTCGTCGGTTCCGGTGTCCCATCAGCATCATCATCATCTTCATTGCTGTCTTGTCATCGGGTTGAGCGGCCACATGTGCACATAATATTTTAGTGTCTTTTTACTTATGCAATCCGCCCACACACCCACAGCATTCTCGATCCGCTGCTCCCCTCTTTCAGCCAGCCAGCCCAGCCCACAGATAGTTTATTTTCTTTGATATTTTTCTTAATTTTTAATGGCCCCTCCTGCAAGTAGGCAACAATATTTTTATTTTACTACCTCAGCTACTTGTCCTAATTGGAACCTGTGTGGTGGTCCTGGCCAAGGGCTAAGAAATGAAAGAAGGACACCAGCATAAATATCAATTTCTTATGGCACATTTATAGACAGTAGGGAACATGTCTTGGAGTAGGTTTCATTGCAAAATGTGAACATCAAAAGATGTTGCCTACACTGCGGGAGGGCAACCAAAATGTTGCCTGCTTTTGGGGCGGTGGCGCTGGAAAATTAAACAAAATTTAAAATATATTTTGTTTATTTAGACATGTAATTCGCTATCACTTGATTTGTTTTAATTTGTTTCCGGTACCAATTAATCAGTCATTTCCCGTCTGGTTCTTTTTCCAAGAATTTCTTCTTTTAAAAATAACTCAAAACCCACACAAATCAATGATCAACGCCAGCGCAACGCAAAATTATTTAATTATGGCAAAATGGATGCTAATCACAGCGCAGAACATGCAACACGCTGGCAACGTCAGTGGGATTCCCCCCTGACCCCCAACTAAGGCACTCATAAATCATAAAAGTAAATACCCAAAAAAAAAAAACTAAACAAAAAACAACACAAAAACTGCTCAAGTGTGTGAACAAAAAAAAACAAAGAATCTCCAGCGAATAATGAATACTCTATGGAGAGTAGTTTGTTGCCAAAGTCAGTGCTGAAACGCTGCAAAAGTAAATGGAGAAATATTACTGCTTAAATTGTTAAAATGCTAAAATATGATATTAATAGCCAAAGGAATTTTTGTTAGTTCAATATTTTACGTCAATATGCATGAATTAAAACCTAAAAAAAAAAAAGTTCTACCAGAAAAATCCCCGAAAAAAGTCGCATAACCAATTCAAAATTTACATAATTTTATGGACGGAATAAAAGTTTGTCTCGGATACAAGTTTGAACCACTTTGAAGCTTTACTTACTATCGATTGGTCACACCCAGTTGTGCTGGTCACTCGGCAGAGAGTGCTGCTCGATGCTCGATCGTTAAATCAATTGACAAATTGCATGACATTTGTGCGGCACAATCAGCGATGACAGCTAAAATGCCACTAATTATGCCAATCAGAGTGGGATCCCGCATCGATCTTAATGCCTGTCCAGCCCAGCCAGCCAGCCAGCCAGTCAGCCAGCCGAACAAGTGTCGAAGTAATCGAAACTATCATCTGGTTGAGGGGAAAAACTTGATTTTGTAATTGCCGAGCAAATTACGCGATCAGCTAAAAAAAAGTAGATGGAAAAAAGTTGTTTTTACCATCCATCAGCCCATGGACTGGGGCTGCCGCTGGAGTTCATCAAAACTAGTTTTGTTTTTGGTTTAAGCAGAGATTTCCCCCGCACAAGCGATTCAATTTATGGCAGATGTCATGCCGGATGATGGCAGCAAAGATTTAGATAAAGTGCCTGGGCCAAAGGAATTTTCTTTGTCTATTGTAAGGTAGCTTTGATTTGCCATCTCTTTGGCCAAGTCCCAGTGTGCGAATGCGTGTTCGTGCTCGTGTCCTTCCGTTGCCCTTCACTTTTATGGACTTTGATTACATTTTTAATACCACTTCGAGCCGTGCAGCACTTTGGCACGTTTCGTGGAGTAAGGGAAGGTCAGGGTCCCAATTCCATGCCATTTGCCACTCGAGCTACTTACTCGTAATTATTTGCCGAGTAATCCAAAAGATAGACAAACACAGGCGCACGCTGAGCGCATCCAAACCGATAGAGAGAAACCTTCGCCTAGATTGATTTCAGGTCGTTTTTGACGAATTAACAATAATGATGGAAAATACATAGAAATAACCGGGCCGACCCCTGCCCTGCAATGCCCTGACTTTCGGTTTCAGGTTTGGACACAAAAATGAATTGGAACAAACGGATTACAGATTTTGAATCTACTGAAAGGTCTACCCCTTGGGTCTACTCTTATGATGTCTGAGCCTTGAATTTTTGTTTGCCCCTCTGGCAATTCTCAGCTGGAATTTGAAATACAAATAAATGCACTCGATGCACTCGATGCTGTTCTAGCAACCGAGAGCCAAGCATATATTTGCCATAATGTCACAAAGCTGTGATCAGTAAATAGCGGCCATTGGGAACACAACGATGCCGCATAAAACTCTGGCTAGAGATGAACTTATTCCGAATTTAAATGTCGTAATGAAAGAAGTACCAAATCGGTAGCTGGAAATTGGCTAACTGAACAGGCAGCATGCAGCTCTCTTTGTGGCAAGTACATGCCACCAGTTGTAAGTCTAATATTTATTCTATGAGCTAATCCATCGAAAGTGCTGTATGGCTACAATCAATAGCTGTTCTCCGGCTCCAGAGCTATCCACACCCACCAAGGCTTGCAGCTCCGACAGCTGGCAGCTCAGCCGACAAGTTGCCACAGCGTCCACGGCATTCATCACTTTTGCAAAGATTTGCAAAGAAGATTTTTTGGTTTGCAAAATGTTAAACACTGCACTACTGCAACTTGACAAATGTTATTCAAGTGCCTCGGCGCCGGGCCGGCACTTGTCTTATTTATGGTTTGTTTTTGTTTTTGTTTTTGTTTTTGTTTTTGTTTTTGTTTTTTTAAGGCAAACAATCAGCGGTGGTTCGGCTCGGTTTTTTTTTTCTTTTGGTTTTCGGGGCTTTGGTTCAGGCCAAGACGTGGCCAAAATACTTGGCAAATACTCGTAGTTGGTCCATTGCACACGAACATGCAGCCAGACAAAGCCAGCCACTGAGAAATCATTTTTTGCACATGACACATGGATGTGGCTGTGGCTGTGCCTGTGCCTGTGACTGTTGTTGGCCCAAACAATTTGTCGCGTTTGTCGCCTTGTTCCGCAATTGTTTTACGCTCAGCTGAGGCGACCTCAAGCAAACATTTGCCCCCCAAATGTGTGTAGGTCTCTTTGCCACAGTAAGCAAATATAATTGAAAGAATCTCTGCCTAAAATGAGTTCCTGTAAATCAGCCACAAGTTTGACTGACGAAAAAAATCCATATGTATATATAAACTTGATCTATTGTTTGACAATAACAGCGAGGGGCACACACATATATTTATATTTATATTACCGGTCCGCAACAGAATTATAAATCTTATGTGGTCCAACCTGATTTGTTCGAAATTTATTGTACATAAATCTAATAAATAAATTCAGCACATCCCTAAACAGACTCCCCAAACGAAACTGGATGTTGTCTGAATTTGTTGCCTGTTTTTCTTCGGTGTTTTATCTTTAATTACAACACACAAAGCATAACTTTTGATAGTGTAATTAAGGCGCGAGACACGAAGGCATTAGCAATCGGATATACACTATCTAATGGCAGGCCCAAAAGTTCATTGGGGGAAACCAGTTTGTGAAGAACCACTGAAGAACCACCACCTTTTGCCACTCATGGTGATTCAGACTATTTCTCTCTGAGAGACCAGACAGTGTCCCCAACTCTTTCTAGAACCATGCGATTTGCATGAGAATGTTGATTGGGCAGGCGCTAAAAATACAACCCAAATTGCATATTTATGAGGTAATAGTGGAGCTTGACGTCATGTAGAGAGAGGCGATGATATCGATGGCTGATCAAAACATAAACACAAATAATCGTACATATAAATATGAATAGAATATTTAAGCCAAAGAAATGGGTAACAAAGTTACCAGTTTGCCAGAACATTCGCAACAAATTTTCTCTTCGAATTTACACAAATTTTGATACAATAAAAATACAGAAAAATAAATGTATATTTAATGATTAATTAATTAATTTTAATAATGTCTCCAATTTAACATAATTAAAACATATACAACCAAATGTTAGTGTTTGAATCTGAAGAGCAAAACAAATCAATAAAAATCTTAACAAAAAAGAAGCGATTTTGGGGCATAAACAAGTTTGGGCCGCCGCCCAGTTCAACGATCGTTGTGGATCGTTATGCTAGGAGCCCGCGATATCTAGCTGAGAATATTCGGACACGAGCATTAAAACAGCCATCAAAATACCCCGCAAGATGTGCCAGATGATGGGGAATATGAGTAATGATGAAAGCAGACAATTTTATGGCAGGGGATCGAAACTTGCCCTCGTTTAGGCAGTTAAAAAGTTGGGGAAGAAAATGGTTTTTTTCTCCATTAAATCTTCCACTAGAACAAGGGGTATGAAACGGGGTTACACTCCGCATGGAGCACAATTAAATGCATAATTAGAAGATAAAAACGAACAGGTATAATAGAATAGAAATCATATTTTGATTGAGCAATCGGCTGCCTAATGGGCAGCATCACAATGTGCTTCCAACCATCGATCGATTGATGGAGCTTGGGGCCCCAATTAGCGGACAGACAATGGACAGTCAGTGCGTGCGTGGAACTGGTTGGGCTGCCCGGCTGCCGGCGATGCAAGCCGATTATGACACCCGGCTGAACTTGCCAGGCGCTAAACAGCGACTCCATTTAGCGACTTATTAGGGGAGCTATCAATAGCTGGGGCTGGGGCAGGGGCAGGGGCAGGGACAGGCCAATGTTTAATTGATGGAAAGGCCAAACGCAGCTGGCGAGGTTCTAATCAATTTCGAGTTGGCAACGACTGGATAAGATCACATCTCTGCGGATATCTGCGAGAGAATCTCTACGAATGTTAGCTATGCAAATTCACATTAAAAAAAATTTTAGAAAAAAAAAACAACCAAGAAAATAAAATATGGGAAGACAGAAAACAGAAACATAGAAGATGGAAAAATGAAACGTGCGGAAATCAAAACAAAACTCCAATTAGCATAGACCCTAATCCTCTTTTGTCCGGGGTATAAAAACCTGAAACGCCCATCTCGACATTAACAGATTCAGACCAAACATGGTAAGTTTCGGTTCTATCCATGGCATTGGGGGAATCACCGGCGGACTGTGGCCTATTGGAAGTAGCTCCTAATTCTCCTCTCGCTTTCTTTCAGCAAATATTTTACGTCATTGCTCTGGCTTTTGTGTCCGTCGTGGCGGCTGATGTCAGTCACCTCAAGCTGGGTCTTGCCGCAGATGGCGCCTATGGACTGACCTCCTCATCATCATCGTACTCGTCCGGTTCGGTGGTGCCGGGCGGAGATGCCAGCAGCTATCAGCCTGATGAACTGATCCCTGGCCACCTCAAAGTAGCCACTATTCAGGCGCAATCCTCCCAGGCGATTACCGGTGGAGATTCGAGCTCCTATCAGAGCGCAGAACACGCTTCAGGCCAGTTGAAGGTAGCCGCCATTCAGGGGGAGAGCGAAGTCATCCCTGGAGGCGACTCGAGCTCGTACCAGCCCGCGGAGTATACTCCGGCCCATCTCAAAGTAGCCTCCATTGAGACCCAGTCTGCCGAGGTGATTCCTGGCGGAGACTCGAGCTCGTACCAGTCCGCTCATCTGCAGGTGCAATCATCAGGCGCACAACAAGTCCTTGGCGGCGACTCCAGCAGCTATGCCCCCGAGCAGTTCATTCCAGAGGCTGATCGCGAGGCTCACTACAAGTATGTCCAGGAACAGCAGCAGCAGCAGCAGCAGCAGCAGCAGCAGGAGGAAACTGTCATTCCCGGTGGAGATTCCAGCTCCTACCAGCCCGCGGAGTACACACCCGCGCATCTGAAGGTTGCCTCAGCTCAGGTGGAGGTGGAGGCTACACCCAGCATTGGTGCCGACAGCTACACACCCGAGCAGTTCATTCCAGAGGCTGATCGTCAGGCTCACTATCAGTATGTCCAGCAGCAGCAGCAGGGGGAGACTGTCATTTCCGGTGGAGATTCCAGCTCTTACCAGCCGGCGGAGTACACACCCGCTCAGCTAAAGGTTGCTCTGGTGGCGCCTGTGGCGGCTGCTCAAGTTGCACCCGGAAGTGAGGAGAGCTCCTACCAGACCGTTGCTGCACCCGCTGTCCAGTACAGCTACACCCAGACACTAACCAAGGCGCTGCAGGCACCCGCTGCAGTGGCTGCCGTCAGCTATCAGGCCGCTGATCTGATTCCCGCCTACGTTCAAGGTCAGGCGGTGATCAGCAAACAGCTTGTGGCGCCAGTTCGTCAGTCTGTCGTGTATGCCAATGTCCAGGGAGAGGCTGTCAGCAGCAGCAAGCAGCTGGTGGCGCCCTTCCGTGAGCAGACCGTAAGCAATGGCTATGGGCAGTCCATCGTTAGCGAGATTGCCGCACCTGCCCAGCTGTACCAGGAGCCCGTATCGAATGGCATCGAGGAGTTCAATGCCGGAACCCATGTGCCCGTGGCCATTGGTGGCAACACAGTCACGCCCACCCATCTGCAGGTCGCAGCCCCCAGCTACACATCCGTTGCCTCCTCCTCCTCCGCGTACTCCTCTGCGTCCGCCTCCTCGGCTGCTTCCTCGTCTGGCCATGACACTCAGTATGCAACCAACGGCGGCTATGTCTACTAGGCCTTTAAGTCTTTAACCTTTAAGCATTCCTTTCGAAAACAAATAAACAATTCTCATCATTAAACCGTGGAGCTGCAACGATGCTTCGGCTACTTTTGGTGGAGGTTACCAAGGTTATCGGATGAATCAGTGCATCTGTATGTTGCTTTGTTGCTTATGTGTTTCTCTGGCACCATCGCCATGATCGATTTACAGTTGTTCTTCTCGTCTGTCTGATTCGTCAGACAGAGAGAGAGAGAGAGTGTTTGCGCAATGTGTGCGAAATAATGAGAGCGCACGTATTCGTGCGTGTACGATCGTGTTCCGCTGCACAAATTAAGGGTTAGTGCATGTCGCAGGTAGAAAATTGTCTGAGAGCGAGCTTTGCCGTTGCTGCAATGCTGAGAGAGCGAGTTATTGTGCTGCTACAGTGCTGAGAGAGCATTTACCGTAACACGGTGGGTGTCAGTGGCATTTTCGCCTTGAATATTTATTTATAAATATTTTCAATCTGCCAAATGCCAAATGTAAAACACACTCCCTAATCCTTTGCTGGTAGTTCTCTTGACTTGTGCGAGACATTTCCTCACCGACTTCAATGAAATAATTTATTCGTGATTCACTACCTACAAATCCCCCCCCCCCCCACCAAATGATATTTTTGTTTCGAAATCTGTTCACAGATCACATTACTCACAGAACAGAGTTTCCACCTTTGCCACTGTCTCCCTGCTGTCCCTGTGGCCGTGTGATCTCATCATTAACCTGATCTTCGTGATTCTACAGTTACCGCTCTCTCAGCAGCCCTCGCTCCCTCACGCATCAATGCAAAAACCCAAAAACCCATGCAATATGCTGTCCATGTAATGCCTCCCCCATCCATCCGGAGTGCCGGTTCGATTTCAAGTTCATGGGCACAGAAACACAAACACAACACAGAGATCTCTGCATGGTGCTGACGCGGTGGCGGTGGCCAAAGTAAAAGTTGATCTGCCCGACTGCCCGGCTGGCTGCCTGGTTGTCCCTGCTGACTGGGAGCCATACCGGTATTGGTCATGATTATTATGTAAAGCTCGCCATGCCGCTCGTAACTCTAAGGCATTCCCAAGGCCATCCACGGTTCAGCGGTTCGGTTGGGAGCGTCTTCTTGATGGCTTTTTAGAAAGTGCTCGCTCTGAGCAGAGGATTCCATTCCATCCCCCCTCCCTCGTTCTTGGATGCAATCAATCTGGCTGCAGGGCAAGGCCATTCGGATGAATCTTTCCACAGCGGTCGGGCCAGGTTCATGCTGGGCCGCAGTCGCCGTAGCCCCATTTTGTGCGGTCAACCCCAAAGGTTGGGACTACATGTGCCCATTAAGTGTTAAATTGAATGTTAATTAGTGGAACCCACAACCGAGACAAACACACAAGCAAAACTTAAAAAAAACCCCCAAAATAAAACTAAAACTAAAAAAAACAAACCCAAAGCTCGTTCCCTCCTGCTAATCGGCTTGATTCAAGACTCGGACCCACACCCCTACCCAAAAGGTGTCCCAAAGTAGTTCATAAGAGTTACCCCTTACCCGTTACCCATGGCCTCTGTTGCCTGTTGCCCTGATGGCTGCTCTGTTGCCCGTGCCTGAAACCCGTTGCGGAAAAATATTGTAAATGAGTTAAACTCGTTTACGCGTGTGTGTGTGTGTGTGTGTGTGCGTGTGTGAGTGCTGCTTTTTTTTTTGCTTATTTTCTTAATTTGGTTTATGTTAAATAAAATATATATTTCACTTTTGTTTGTTGCTATTTTTCCCTACATCTCTTCTTCACTGAGAGTTTTGCCTTTGAAATGTATCTGTGGCAGCGACTGCCCCTTCGCTTCTTTGGCTGCTGCTGCCTTCGCTGCAAGTCTACCTCTGGTGCTGCGGCTGCGGCTGTGGCTGTGGCTGGAGGGGCTTTTCTTGGACTCTTCTGCCTATAAATTGACAGTCGGCTCTAGGGACCGGCATCAGTCTCAGCCTCAAGCTCGTCCAGCACAGTCGCCCCTTGTCACTCAGTCAGTCAGTCACTCAGCCATAACCCAAACATGGTTAGTGCCTCCTGCTCTTAGCACACAAATATCAACAAAACAAACAAAAAACTATTTGTTTTCGCTCTCGGCTATTATCTATAATTATTTTTTTTCCTATTCCATTTTTTTGCAAGTGCTTTGTGTGTGTTTTAATGTGCGCCTTGTGTGTGTCCCTTACCTCCTCCTTCTTGCAGAAATTCCTCATTGTGTTCGCCCTGTTCGCCTGCGCGGCCGCCGATGTCAGCCACCTGAGCCAGTATCTGCCACCCACCAACGAGTATCTGCCACCCGTTCAGAACACGGTTCAGTACACGGCCCCATCGGTGAGCTACTCCGCTCCGTCCTACCAGCAGCAGACCTACTCGGCTCCGTCCTACCAGCAGCAGACCTACTCGGCTCCGTCCTACCAGCAGCAGACGTACTCCGCACCAGCCATCCAGCAGAGCTATGTTGCGCCCAGCAATGAGTATCTGCCACCCGTGCAGCAGCAGACCTATTCCGCACCAGCTGTCCAGAGGACCTACTCTGCTCCATCTGTGAGCTACTCCGCTCCAGCTGTCCAGCAGACATACGCTGCTCCATCTGTGAGCTACTCCGCTCCAGCTGTCCAGCAGACATACGCTGCTCCATCCGTGAGCTACTCCGCTCCAGCTGTCCAGCAGTCGTACTCCGCACCGGCCTACCAGCAGTCGTACTCCGCACCGGCCTACCAGCAGTCGTACTCTGCCCCATCTGTGCGCTACTCTGCCCCATCCTCCAGCGTGGATGTGGGCACCCAGTATGCCTCCAATGGTGGCTATGTCTACAGGAAGTAAGAAGCTGAGAAGCAACAACTGATCCAATGTAAATAACTATTTTTTCTCTGTGTGTATTTCTGTTTTTACATTTATCTTATTTTTTTTTGTAACAAATTAAACGAAAAAGTTTTGAAAACAACAAGTTTGGTCAATGATTGAAGAGTTTTGAGTTGGGGATTTTGGTTGTGGATCACGTTAAAACGTGAGCTTTTGCATCTGCTGTTAAGCTACATATGTCGTTAAGCTTAGGAGCTTTGCTCAGCTTTTGAGGGTTGTTTAAAGCATACACGCTTTGCGCCAGCTTGCGAGAAGGGTGTGTAAAAAGCGAGCTTTGTATGGCTCGTATTGGAGGTGCTTTGGGGTTTAATCAACATCAAAACTAATATTAAGCTTGCGCTTTATCAGGCTTAAAGTTTAACTAAAATACAACGGTACACGGCTGAAGCTCTGAAGCTCTCTTTATGCTTAGAATTTGTTTTTGTTTCATACATTTGACTGTACTTTCTGTGTTGTCCCATTAAAGCTGCTGTTATAAAATTAATCTGCAATTATTCTTGTGGAAATTAAAGTGCTTTTAAGACTCCTTTTTCTTGTAAAGCTTTCGTGCTTCCTTGCAAAGCTTTCGGGCTCCCTTGCCAAATAATTCGCCTTTTTTTAAGATCCAAAGAAATTATTTCTTTTCTTGAATCTATTCCAGAGATTTATGTAAACATCGATTTGCTTTTGAGCCATTCGTTGAAGTCAAGCGGCTTTTCGTTTATTTTATTTGATTCGATTTTATTTTGTGTAAAGTCTGCCTGACTAATTAATTTTTATAGTTTAGTCCAGCACCATCCATGGGGTATACTATTTATGGAACCTTTTTTTTTCATTGTGATGCAAAGCAATTTCCGTTTCGGTTCGCGAAATGGAAAGTGAAATGAACCCCAAAACGAAGCCGGAACGGAGCGGAGATGGAGATGGCGTGGAGTTTATGTAAGCCCAAAAATGTGGCTTATAAGTGGAAACGAAGCAGGCCGAGGCCGCACAGTCCACGTCGAAGTCGAAGTCGAAGTCGAAGATGCAGCTGTGGCCACTTATCCTGGCACTGACGCTCCTGCCGTTGCTCAGCAGATGCGATGTGAGTCATCTGCCCAAGGACTACATTCCGCCCAAGCCAGAGGAGCTGCCTCAACCTCAATCACAAACATCTCTGGATCATCAGGACTTGCCAATCGAACACGAACCGAAACCCAAGCACGATGCCGATGCCGATGCCGGTACCGAGGGACATTCAAATGACTCTTCGAATGGCTTCTATCCAAGCGTGGGCCTGCCTCTGCCGCCGGGCTATGCGGTGCCCACGGGCAACAATGTACCGCCACCGCCCGCCCAGCCACCCAACTTCCCGCTGCCCATCTATCCGCCGTACTTTGGCTTTGGCGGAGATCCCAACGGAAGTCCCTTTGGCAGCGGTCCACCGAATGCGGCCATACAACAGCCGCCACCAGGGACAGCCTTCCCACAGGGCGGACAGGGTGGTCCGTTCCCCAATAACGGACAGGGTGGCGGCTCATTCCCTTTCACCGGTCAGGGTTCCAGTCCGTTCCAACCACAGGGTGCACAATTTCTAGGACAGGGTGGCCAATTCCCTCCTCAAGGTGCACCATTTCCAGGACAGGGAGGCTCAGCCTTTCCCGGACAAGGAGGCCCTCCATTCCCCGGACAAGGAGGCCCTCCATTCCCCGGACCAGGAGGCCCTCCCTTTCCCGGACAAGGTTTTCCATTCCCCGGACATGGACAAGGCTTACCCTTCCCCGGACAGGGACTAGGCTCGCCCTTTCCCGGACAGCAAGGTCCTTTCCCCGGACAGGGACAAGGCTCACCCTTTCCCGGGCAGGGCGGTGGGCCCTTCCCACCCGATTACCTGACGAACCAAGGCCTGCCTATACCTGGCTCCCAGTCGCCTTTTCAGCAAAGTTTTAATGCGGGTTTCAATGTGCCCAACGGCTTTGGTGGACCACAGATACAGCCACAGGGCGGTAATCCGTTTCAGCAGTTTGGAGCCTACGCTGACGAGCCGGAGGAGCAGCAGCAGCAGCAAGCAGAGCCGGAGAAGGTCAAAGAGAAGGAGGAGCAGCAGCTGCCAAGCACAGAGCCGCCCCAAAGCGTGGACACCATCTATGGCACAAACGGCGGCTATGTCTATCAGCGGGCCATATGATTTTGTTGTGAGGGTTTTATAGGCCCATGCGAGTGGCTCGAGGCAGAGACGTGGGCAGAGACAGAGACAGTCGACAAGTTCATTATAAATTATTATTCACAAGTTTTTTTTTGTTTTTTGATTTATGATTTTGTTTATTGTATTTTGTTTGTATTTGGACAGACAGCATGGTTTGTCTTTATGCTAATGGCTGGGAGGTTTTTGACGCTGACGGACAACCATAAATGAGGAGACAACATGTCGCTGTCCAGTCCACCTCTGAATGGAATCAATTTAAATTTGAAATCAAATCATCAAACACGTCAATCGCATACATAATTTACGATAAAAGTTGCGCCAAAAGGAGTCGAATGAGTAGGTGGCAAGGACTCTGCTTCTTTCGGCATATAATCCACTCGAGGATCGCAAATAACAAAGAGAAGATACTCACTCGTAGATGCCCAAGGAAAATGAGGATGTGCCCATAACTTATTTTGTCAATTGGTCAGCCAATTGGGATTATCAGTAATAATTATTTTAAAAAACGTTTCCACGACAGAACTCTACTAATTAAAGTATACAGATTATTGGCACTCATTTATATGTATAAATTGAGCAATACTTTCCATGCTACTTAAGGCATATGTTTCATCTTTGTATTCCAAAATGTATTCATATTTGCCCTTTATGGGCCTGGTCTGGCTATTTCCATTCAAAGATTTGTATCAATTGTAATCAAAAGACTCGTTTTAGGCACCAACATTAGCGACTTTATTCATTTCTATTCAACTTGATGAATTATTTATTCATTTATTTGTTGTTGCGATGTTTTGTTTTGTTTTTGTGCAAGATTTTACTGATTTTTATGGATTTACCAGCGAATACTAGGCATACAGCCTCGCTCATGCCCACATCTAAGTGGAGAGTGGCTCCTTACCATTTGATCCATTCCCACCCACTGCCCACTGCCCAGTGCCTAGTGCCATCTCCAGTTCTTCGCTGTGGGGTCGTCTCGGATTTCGCTTAGCAATTTGTTGTTGTTGTGCCAGTCGCTTTATTCAAATCATTTTCAGATTGCCACTTTTTCACAGCTCCATTGTTTAGCCATTCAATTCAATTCGTTAGATTGTTGCAATTATTTTTCGTATGCCTCTGATTTTTGAATATTTATGCAGCTGATAGGACTTGGATTTGTATTTGTACCAGACTGCAGACAGACCCTCTGCCTGGGCAGATGGTAGATAAAGATACGGAAGATGGTAGACGGAAAATGACAGATGGTGGATGGAACATTGGATGGTGTTTCTTCAAATGAATATGAAATTGGAGGCTATTTTCACAGCCATTAGTCATAATTAAGCCCAAACTGTGAACGCGATGCTTGGCCAGGGGCTCTTCAACTTGACATTTTCTTTGGCTTTGTTTTTAATTTTTAAATGTTTGTTTGTCAAGTTAATTTACGTGACTGTTTTGTTTGAGGCGAGTGTCGCCTAACGAACTTAGCCATAATGATTGTATTAACCAAGAAACACGCCTACGAAAGACAGCATGCATAAAATATTGGCAGCCACCAGATCATGATCTCAGATCGGAAGAGGATGAGGATGAGGATGAGGAGGAGGAGTGGCTGGCCCTCTAAACAAACGTAACTTATGGGCCATTGCAAATGCGCGAAGGTTGATCGCAAAGGAGAGCACGAGACGTGAGCGGAGAGAGGGAGAAGTCTGCCACTGCATTACCGACAAATCGAATAAAGAGTGTAGCCATTAAAATAGAAGAATAAATTAAAATTTAGCTAAGTTCTTCTGCAATTTGTTCCACTTTAAACAGGAATATTTCCCATCGAAACTTGCCAAGGAAACCCTGCCTGTCAGCATAAATGTACTTGGTATCCATCCTAGATTATCCCTTTTCGTACTATCATTCTTTGCATTAGATCTCGTGGGTGCATCTCCTTCCCTGTGCGTCTGCCATGCAACTTCAAGTCATTGCACTTGGCTCTGCAGCCATCCAAACCCATTTTAGGTGTCAATTGGCCAGGCCAGATGCCAGATGCATAGACAAACAGCTGAACAGATGTGCCTCCTGCTTTGGTTTTGCCTGATAAATATTTAAACAAATATTTTCTCTTTTTTCTTTTTTGCGACAACTTGTTTTCCGCCTCCGCTGCTGTCTCTGTCGCTGTCTCTGTCTCTGTCTTTGCGGGTGTGTTATCAACTGGGGATTAGGCTCCTAGTCCAGCTAGTCCACCTAGTCCACTGGCCATTGAGCCATGGGAGGCATTGTGCCATTGTTGGCATCGTGCGTTTTGGTCATTTATTAATCAGCAAACCGAAAATTAAATGTGTTTTGCATGATTTTTATTATTGGTCGTCTGCATTAGCATGCCGCGTGTGCCCCCCTTGACCTTACTGCCTGCCACAGGCGTCATCTGTCCACCATACACCATCCAACCAATTAAGAGTAAAAATTCCAATAACTCTGTAACTATAAATGCTCGTTGGAGCACCAAGCTGGCCATCAGTTGATCGATCTCGTTCGTTTGGTGTAGTTTGTACCATCCTTCTACCTCCGTCTCGTTGTGCATTTTTTTTGTGAGCCAAGTGAAAGATGGTAAGTGACCATCCCAAAAGCCATGCGTGGACATAATTCCATCTATTCTTTTTGTTTGTTTCTTGTGACAAGTGTTCATGGTTTCCCCTCTCTCTCTCTCTGTAGAACCCTTGTTCCGTTCTCGTTCTGGCTGTGTGCTGCTGCAGCTTGGCCCTCGTTCAGGCCCGTCCTGATGTGAGTCATTTGCTTCAATCGAACCGCAACTTTCTACCCCCGCTGCCACAGAAGGAGATCTCCGTTACGCAAAACTACCAGCAGATTGCTCAGGTCCAGCCTCAGATCCAATCCCAGCCCCAGCCCCAGCCCCAGTATCAGTACCAGAATCAGGTGCAAGTGCAGACCCAATCATTCCCCCAGGTGGAGTCCATTCAGGCATCTATTCCATTGGCCAGCTTCTCCATTCAGTCGGGCGGACAATACCAATCTGCCGCTCCTTCTCCTGTTGCTGCTCCTGCTCCCGTTCAAGTCTCCATTCCAGCAGCTGCTCCCGTTAAAGTGCAGGCACCAGCCCCAGCGACAGCTTCCCAGGTGATCTATGAGTCGCCCAAGCCAATTGTTGCCACCCAAACCACGGTGCGGAATGCCTATCTGCCACCTGTCCAGCAGTTTGTGCCCTCACCGGAGCCAGTTGTGGAGACAACAGTGCAGCAGACCACATACAATGCCCCCGAGAATGTAGTTGCTCCCGCTCCCGCTCCGGTGGTTGAACAGACTTACTCCGCTCCAGCACCCGTGGTGCAGGAACAGACTTACACTGCTCCAGCTCCGATTGTCCAGCAGACCTACTCTGCTCCAGCTCCTGTGGTTCAGCAGACTTATTCAGCTCCAGCTGCTGTGGTTCAACAGACTTACACTGCCCCAGCGCCAGTGGTGCAGGAACAAACATACTCCGCACCAGCACCTGTGGTTCAACAGACTTACACTGCCCCAGCGCCAGTGGTGCAGGAACAAACATACTCCGCACCAGCACCTGTGGCTCAGCAGACTTAATCCGCACCAGCGCCAGTGGTGCAGGAACAAACATACTCCGCTCCAGCACCCGTGGTGCAGGAACAGGCTTACACTGCTCCAGCTCCGATTGTCCAGCAGAATTACTCTGCTCCAGCTCCTGTGGTTCAGCAGACTTATTCAGCTCCTGCTGCTGTGGTTCAACAGACTTACACTGCCCCAGCGCCAGTGGTGCAGGAGCAAACATACGAAGCTCCATCCCCAGTGGCTCAGCAGACCTACATTGCCCCTGCGCCAGTGGTTCAGGAACAGACCTATTCATACCCCGCTCCAGCGCCAGTGGTTCAGCAAACTTACTCAGCTCCAGCTCCAGCTCCAGCTCCAATTCAGCAGACATACAATGCACCCGCTCCCGTGGTTCATCAGACATACACCGCTCCAGCTCCAGCTCCAGCTCCAGTTCAGCAGACATACACAGCCCCTGCTCCTGTGATCCAACAGACCTACTCTGCTCCTGCTCCTGCTCCTGCATCTGCTGCTCAGCAAACTTATTCTGCTCCTGCTCTGATCCCAGAGCCAGTACAGCAGACTGTTAGCATCAGTGCTCCAGTTTCAGTTCCAGCACCAGCGCCAGTTCAGATTCAGCAGCAGCAGCAGCAGCAGCAGCAGCAGCAGCAGCAGTACAGCGGCTATAGCTACCAGGCGCCAGCATCAGCTCCAATTGTTCAGCAGACAACCAGCAGCTACACGGCTCCAGCTCCGGTTCAGTTCCAGCAATCGTTTGTGCCCGCTCTACCAGCACCAGCACCAGCACCAGCACCGATCCAGATTCAGTCTCAGCCAATTGTTCAGTATGCGCCACAAGCTCCAACATACACTCCAGTGCAACAGCAACAGCAGCAGCAGCAGCAGGTTTCCTATGCACCAGCATCGATCGTGCAACAGACTGAGACTGGCAGCATCTTGTCCCAGGTGGCGACTACCTCCACCATCTCGTTACTCTAGCCGTGGCTTATACGTCGGTTACCGCCGATACAGATGCTCTTCGTGACTCTTTCTCTACGTCACAGGCTTGAGCGTAGCTCAACACCTAGCCTCTAGGAACTTCGTGTAGAGCTTTGCGACTAGCACAGTAGTCTCAGTGAATAACAATGAATCGGTTAAAGATCGTGGTTAATCAACATCGTTTGTTAAGAATTTTTTTTCTACGTACAACCTGTTTTCCAATAAAAAAAAATTATTATAAAAACGATAAACATTTCGAAGACTTTTAATACGATATTTTATTTGAGTAACTGCAGGAAATACTCACCAAATAGACCTCCAAATTGGTGCGAAGAACTTCTTTCGAATGGGAATTTGTTCATCTTTTTTATACCCGGTATTCTAAGAGTAAATAGGGTAAATAGTAAATACAATATTGTGCACAAAGTGAATGTATGTAAAGCACACAAGGAAACGATTCCGACCCCATAAAGTATATATATTCATGATCAGCATCAATAGCCGAGTCGATTGAGCCATGTGTGTCTGTCCGTCCGTCTGTCCGTCCGTCCGTCCGTCTTGTTGAGCGCCTGGATCTCAGAGACCATAAAAGCTAGAGCCACAAAATTTAGCATCCAGACTGCTATATGCTCACACTGAAACCAGTGTATTTCAAAAATGAGCCACGCTCCCTTCCGCCCCCGCAAAAGGGCGAAAACCTCCCTAATCTACAATTTTGAAGATAAAAGAAATATAAAACACCATTTTGTAGGGAATGACCATATCTATCAGATCACCGAATTGGGATCCGATTGGACCCACCCCGTCTCACAGCTTATATTTGTTTTTTTCACATTCTCTCATTCAAACTCTGATTCTGCTGTGTGAGGCCACTGCCCCTGGCGCGAGTCTACAGTGTGTGGGTCTAGGGAAGGGGGCGCGCTAACGGAGCGTGTTGGTGCGAGAAGTGTTGTAGATGTAGATGGCAGAAGACAGATGAAGAAAGGTGCAGATGTAGTACTGAGTGCCGGTACTGAGTTAAAGTTTTGACGCGTAAGAAGCGTCTCACACGTCCCTTCTCGTTTGTTTTGTAGTTAAGGACTCGACGTTCGGTGTTGCCTGACTTTCAAATTCCTATGGGGAGGCTACATCCGGATATGTACTCCCTGCACTCTGAAATGTCTGAGTTTTAAAGACTTTAAAAGATATTTGACATTTTCTATTTTCGCTTTGGCTTTGGCTTTGTTTTTATACCCGGTACTCGAAGAGTAAATAGGGTTTACTGTATTTGTGGGGAATAACGGTTGTATGTAACGCACAGAAGGAAACGTTTCCGACACCATAAAGTATATATATTCTTGATCAGCATCAATAGACGAGTCGATAGAGCCATGTCTGTCTGTCAGTCTGTCCGTCTGTCCGTCCGTCCGTCTGTCGGTCTGTCCGTCTTGTTTGTCGGCTAGTTCTCAGAGACTATAAGAGCAAGAGCCACCAAATTTTGCATCCAGACTGCTATATGCTCACACTGAAACCAGTGTATTTCAAAAATGAGCCACGCCCCCTTCCGCCCCCGCAAAAGGGCGAAAACCTCCCAAATCTACAGTTTTGAACATAAAAGAAAACTAGAAACGCCATTCCGTAGGGAATGACTATATCTATTATATCACCAAATTGGGATCCGATTGGATCATTATTATAGCCACAATGAATAAATTAATTTCCAGTGGCTAAACCCACCCCGTCCCGCAGCTTATATTTGTTTTTTGCACATTCTCTCATTCACACTCTGCTTCGCGCAGACACGTCTCTGCCTCTGCCTCTGCCTCTGCCTTTGCCGCGTCTCTGCCCTGATTCTGCAGTGTGTGGCTCTAGCGTGTTGGCGTGAGTAGTGTTGTTATGCAGATGACAGATGAAGAAAAAACGTAAAATTTGACAAATAACCGCTAAGGTGCAGATGTAGTACTGAGTGCCGGGTATAAAAGTTGTGACGCGTAAGAAGCGTCTCACACGTCCCTTCTCCTTAAATTTTTGTTTGTCAAGTTAATTTACGTGACTGTTTTGTTTGAGGCGAGTGTCGCCTAACGAACTTAGCCATAATGATTGTATTAACCAAGAAACACGCCTACGAAAGACAGCATGCATAAAATATTGGCAGCCACCAGATCATGATCTCAGATCGGAAGAGGATGAGGATGAGGAGGAGGAGTGGCTGGCCCTCTAAACAAACGTAACTTATGGGCCATTGCAAATGCGCGAAGGTTGATCGCAAAGGAGAGCACGAGACGTGAGCGGAGAGAGGGAGAAGTCTGCCACTGCATTACCGACAAATCGAATAAAGAGTGTAGCCATTAAAATAGAAGAATAAATTAAAATTTAGCTAAGTTCTTCTGCAATTTGTTCCACTTTAAACAGGAATATTTCNACTGGCAGCATCTTGTCCCAGGTGGCGACTACCTCCACCATCTCGAATGAGATCGGCACCGAATATGCAGCCAATGGCGGCTATGTCTACGAGAAGCACTGAGAAAGAGATGCAGTGTCCGAACTCGCATCGAGTTGTGGATCGGAGATCCTTGAAGCACATCTCGAAACGCTGATCGTGTCATCAGAGTCACTTATTGTTACTTAGCCAATTTCTAGCACCAATTAGTTGTAGCAAACAATTCCATTTTTTTCTACGTACAACCTGTTTTGAAATAAAAAAAAATTATTATAAAAACGAAAAACATTTCGATATTCTATTTGAGTAACTGCGAGAAATACTCACCAAATAGACCTCCAAATTGGTGCGAAGAACTACTTTCGAATGGGAATTTGTTCATCTTTTTGTTTTGTAGTAAGGACTCGACGTTCGGTGTTGCCTGGCTTTAAAATTCCAATGGGGAGGCTACATACGGATATGTACTCCCTGCTCGCTGATGGGTTTGAGATTTAATGACTTTAAGAGATATGGCCACAAAGGTGATTCCCTGAAAATGAAAAATTATTCGCCACAGGTCAATATTCTTTTGATAGATGGATGGCTGGTCCCCAGATGAGCAATGTGACGCAGGTTTTTGGATAGTCGAATTATGAATGGGGGGACTTGGCAGTTGGGAGTCGCCCAGTAACGAGTTATACAATTTCAGAGTCTTCGCATCCCCCCCTTCGCTGAAGAGAAGCAGTGAAGAAGCAACGCAGAAAAGAGGAACAGAGGGACAGAATTTCGGAAAGTATTTGGAATATTATGGGCGACTAATGAGCGCTTGGCGGCGAGTCATCGCCAGTGATGGAGAATGGGAACTTAATTCAGACGAAATGTTTCATTATTATTATTTCTTTTTATTATTATTTTTTTATTTACTGGTATACTACAAAGAAGCCATGGGACAGGTCCCCCCCATATGTTTGTATGTATGGACGGTCTATAGGCGATATCGTTTATGGTGTTTTGTGTTCTGAAAACCTTTCGCATTTGTTCTGGTTCTCGGGCCTGAGCGCCTTTTGACATTCGTGTATCAAGTTGAATGGCAAATTTTTGCCTATAAATATCTTCAGATGTGTGACATTCAGATAGTACTCACCCGTCTTTGGTCCCAGCAACATGGTAAGCTCCCTGCTCCCTGCTCCCCCCTACCGCTAAACGATCCAGAGTCCTAACGGCAACTGTCTTTCCCAGCAACTTTTCGCCATCCTCTCGCTCGCCCTCGTGGCCCTGGCCTCGGCCGATGTCAGCCACCTGACAAGCACCTATCTGCCACCCCACTCGGGCGCTGCCTCCTCCACCTACGAGTCCTACCAGTCGGCACCCGCCGAGTCCGCCTCCTTTGCCGCGGAGTCGTCCTACTCCGCCCCAGCGGAAGCCCAGGCGGCCACCTACAACAGCGAGTCATATGCCGCTCCTGCCGCCAGCTACAACAGCGAGTCGTACTCGGCTCCAGCTGCCAACGAGAACAGCGAGTCTTATGTCGCTGCTGCCGAGACCACCGCTGAGGAGTCCTACGCGCAGCCCGCCGCTGTTGCTGCTGCCTCATACTCCGCCCCCGTGGTGACCAGGACCTACACAGCCCCTGCTGTGGTGAAGAGCTACTCCGCCCCTGCTGTGACCTCCTACACGAACACCTACACCGCACCAGCTGTGGTCAAGACTTACTCTGCCCCTGCTGTGACCTCCTACACCGCCCCAGCTGTGGTCAAGAGCTACTCCGCCCCAGCTGTGACTTCTTACACGAACACATACACTGCCCCAGCTGTGGTCAAGACTTACTCTGCGCCAGCTGTGACCTCCTACACTGCCCCAGCTGTGGTCCAGACCTACTCCGCACCAGCTGTCACCTCCTACACCGCCCCAGTGGTGACCAAGGCTTACTCTGCTCCCGTGGTGACAAAGACTTATACTGCACCAGCTGTGGTCAAGACTTACTCTGCCCCTGCTGTGACCTCCTACACGAACACCTACACTGCCCCAGCTGTGGTGAAGACCTACTCCGCACCAGCTGTCAGCTCCTACACTGCCCCCGCTGTGGTGAAGACGTACTCCGCCCCTGCCGTTTCCACCTACTCGGCTCCTGCCGTATCAACCTACCGCGCTCCAGCCGTGGTGAGCGGATACTCTGGCATCGACACCACCTACGGCACCAACGGTGGATATGTCTACTAAACGACACTGAATCCCCAAACCCCTCTAAGCATAATGAAAGCACATTTTTTTTTTAAATATATCGAAATCAAGTAATCTAACTGTTAAACGTTTCACTTAAAGAAAATTCAGCAGAGGGGTGTAAATACTGCGAGAAGGGGAGCTGGCTTCCACTTGAATTACATATTCTACGTTCGAAGTCAGCTTTTGGATTAACGGGACTTCTGTCGAAGTTTCACTCTCTTCTTTGCTTCGTGCGGCTTGCTGCTTGTAAACGATGCTTCTGCATCGCAGGCTGCACTGTGGGGAATTTTACCACTTTTTCTGGCCAAACCTCAATTTTCCATAGTCGATAAAATAATTTATGAATTTTTTTATAATTTGTTTGATATTAAAAAGCGAAAATTACATTACTAGACTACATTGAAATTTTTTTTCTCAAGGAATCAAACCGACTTTTTCTGATAGATATGGGCATTAAAATGATTTCATGAATTATGGATTATTATGCATTTCAAAGCTTAATAGTTCCCAGATGGTACGCCAAACCCACAGTGTTTGGGTCTTCTTTTTAGCTGCACCAATCAGCTTTTCAGATAAACAAAAAACCTAATTTAAGATACTAAAGCTATGTGAATAAACCAACAGCTGCCTCTTTAAAAAACTTTAAATTATAAAACAGATTTTAAAAATTCTTAAAGAAAATGCTGCCATAGAAACAAAAAAATTATCATTTGACCATTGCTAAGACCCATATCTTTCATAAAAAGTGGAGCAACAATTGTTATAGGAGCAATAATTTGTTTCATCAAGCTAAAATTGCAAAAAAGAGGTAAGTTGTTAAATTAAGGTACATTTTTCAAAATGGGCTCTAACTATTGTTTCGTTTGGAAGCTATTAATTTTTGCCACAAAAAGTGGTCAAATTCCCCACAGTGCAGCTGTACGGCTCGCTGCTGAGCTCTGCTAGGTGTGTGTGTGTGTGTCGGTGCAGGTGGGTGGCTGCGCACCGTTCTTGAAGCTTCTGTTCGCACTCTCGCCCTCTCTTTCGACTTTGTCCCGTTGTTATGAAGACGTTACAGGTCACCCTTCTGCTTCTGCTGTTGGTTCTCTCTCTCTGCTCAGTCGAGTTAACAATCAATATGCATCGATAAAGACCTCAAGCAAAAACTAACTTATTAAAAATCCATAAGAAGACATAGCAAATAAAAACAATAAATAAGATTTCCCAAACATTTATTTGCCATTAGAGCAACTTATTAATTATACAAATCGAACCGAATAACTCAACAGAGCAAACCCGCAAAAAAGGCGAACCAAAAACCTGTGAATATTTGTCGTCAAGCAAGTGCTACCACACATTAATACATATACATACAAAAATATGTAAGTATGTATGTACACATATGTACTTATTCAACTGCAAATTTGCATCGTTTGCTGTGAATGGAGATATCGCGTGTGCATTATACATATGTACATACATATATGTACTTACCCACATTCATTTATGTATAAAAAGCATCTCTTAGTGCGAAATCGAAATCGGGTTAATGTCCAAAACTTGTTTTGTCCAAAACGGACAATGCAAAAAGTAAGAAATACAAAGAAAACTGAAGGGAAAGGGGGTGAGTGAAGACCCAAATGCAGAACAAAAGCACACAGCCAACAAGTGAGAGAAAGAGAGAGAGAGAGAGAGACAGAGAGCGGGAGAGAGATCTTCCTTGGTGCATCAGAATTTAAGTGCTGCTGCTGCTGCCATCTGAGGATGTTGGGATATAAGAATGCAGTTGACCGAAAACCAAACCGCATTGAGGCTTTGCCCGCAGACACAAGAGCACATTTACACATTACATAAGAGCAGGATGCATTCCATGGGATTCCTTGTGGCACTTTCCATCTGCCTGACGACGATGATGCTGCCAGTGCTGGCATCCCCACTCACAGCAACAGCAGCAGCAGCAGAAGCAGCTCCGACCACAGTCAGACCAAAGCTCATCATCGTGGAGGAGGAGTCGGAGTCAGAGCCGATGAGATATCAGTTCATCACCGAACACCGTCCGACGACATTGGGCCAGAACTATTACATTAAGCCGGGCCAGATAGTTGGCAGCATTAACCTTGGTTCGGAGAGCTTGCATGTGCGGCATGATGAGGAGAACGGCCTCAAGCCCATAGCCAGCAAGCACAACATCCTGTTTGTGGCATATGCCAAGGATTTGCAGCAGAAGACTTTGGCCAAGGTGTAGATCTCCATCGACCCTAGAAATGCACAATAAATCGATGTTCTTTAATACAAAAACTCCAAGCCAAAAAGCAAATTTCTCTGTGTCGATTCTACAGTGGGGAACAAATACCAAAAACTTTCAATAATAATTGAATGGGATCCTCTACAGCAGAAAGAACATTTTCGAACCCATATCTTTTCTCTCTAAATCTATGGGCATTGGATGACACTTTAGAAATGGATTCCTAACCAACTGCCAAATTTATAATATTTTTCTGCATCTTAATATACAATTTCTTATGGAATCTCATCCAGAGTGTTTGTAGCTTCTGCTGTGATCAGAAACCATTCGCTTTCTTTCTTGTTTTATAATTTTATTTGATTGGATTTACTGTTTGCTGTTAGTTAGTTCCCAGTTTTTTTTTTTTGGCTGCTTCTCTTCGTTGGCCTTTTGTTTTAATCATACATATATAAGCTCACGCAAAAGATATAAACTTTTAGCTTTTGAGAACGAACTGCCTGGATGGGAGGAGGCAGAAGGAGAGGCCATTACATATACGTATACGAGAGTGTTTTTTGTTTTGTTTTGTTTTTTTATAATTAATGTGTCTTGTGAGTAATCGTCGCTTTTAGACACGGGATGTCCAGTGTCAGTTCTGTGAATCGCTTTGGATTGGATTACTTGTTTCACGTTTTACCAACTCGGGAATCTCAAACCCTGCTGCTGCTGCTGCTGATTTTTTGGGTATTTTTTCTCTCTCTCGCGAACTCTCAACTTCTCGCCAGCCATAAACATAAAACGCATCATTAATTACACTTGTCGGTGACTTCCGAAATCTACATCGTTAAAAATAAACGCTCAGAATAAATAGAGTCTACGACATCCATCTAATCACCCCATTCTTCAACAACACTGAGCAACAAAACTTTGCCTAAAAATCTACACCTAACGTGTTCTGAGAGTTCAGAACTTGAAACTCTAACAAAATGTTTCAGAACATAATACACATTTACAGAAGCAACATTAATATATTTGTTTATGTTTTTTTCTATTTCTATTTATTATGCCAAGTATATTTGCACTTAAAGGCCCGAATATTAAATGCACATTTTGGTGTTTCATTGATTTAGTTGTTGCTACATTTACGTGCATATATCCTCATCAGTCTCTAATCCTGTTGAACAGTGTGACTAACCATCCATACAATGGCCAGCTACCGTAACTCTAATCATCGTTGCTCTTGTCATAGCGCCGATCCATTCCATTCCGTTTTTTCCACATTTCGTTTCGTTCTAATATTTTGTTGCCGTCCACTTGTACTCGCACTTCGCGTCTCAATCTATCTTTCTATCTATCCATCTTTTTGCCTCTTTTTCCCCTTGAGTCTTTTGTTTGTGCGCCGATTTAAGATTTGTACCCGGCGCACACACACCTTTTGTTCGGTGTCTCTATAAAAGTGTCGGCTCATGCCACCATTGGCATCAGTTAAGGTTCCCACATCACGGGAAGCACCCAAACAAACCAACCAACTAACCAACCAACCAACCAAAAATCAGTTGAATCATCATGGTACGTATCCAACAGATTTACAGATCTCTCCATGCCAAAGACTCAATCCCATATGTTCTTGGACAGCAGTCCTTCGTGGCCTGCACCGCTGTGCTCCTAGCAGTCAGCTCTCTGGCCATGGCCAGTCCTTTGGGCAGCAGCTACCTGCCGCCTCAGGCCAATGCCCACAGCACCTACAACTCGGCTGCATCGAGCTCCTCCGCCGGTGGCCACTATGCAGCACCCTCGGCCAGCTATGCAATCCGATCGCACGCGTCTCCAGCGGCACCGTCACGACATTATTTGGCCCCGGCCTCCTATAGCAGTAGCAGCCGCAGCTACTCTGCACCGGCCGTGTCCCACAGCAGCAGCTACTCAGCGCCTGCCGCCTCCCACAGAAGCTACTCCGCACCTGTGCCCGCTCCATCCAGGCAGTACCTCGCTCCAGCCGTCTCCCACAGCAGCTACTCCGCTCCGGCTGTGTCACACCAGAGCTACTCCGCTCCAGCTGTGTCCCACAGCAGCTACTCAGCGCCTGCCGCCTCTCATACCAGCTTCTCCGCACCAGTGGCTGCTCCATCGAGGCAGTACTTGGCTCCAGCTGCCACCCACAGTAGCTACAGCAGTGCTGGCTCCTCATACTCCGCTCCGTCCGTGTCCCATCAGAGCTACTCCGCACCGTCTGTGTCCCACAGAAGCTATTCCGTGCCTGCCGCCTCACACGGATCGAGTCAGAGCTACGCCGCACCAGCCGTGTCTCGTGTCAGCTACTCGGCACCGGCACGCTATGCAACTGGCTCGGGTCATGGAACTGGTGGTTACTCATCGTCCTACTCGTCGGGCGGCAGCAGCAGCAGCAGCAGCAGCAGCTACGGACATGGCCACGCCGGCGCAGCGACTCGTTATGCCTCCAACGGTGGCTATGAATATCGTCTGAAGCATTAAACGGATCTCAAAATGCGCTGGAGAATACTGAAGAAGCAAAGTATCCAATTAGATTCCCGACATACGATATTTGAACGATTATATCGAACTTTCTTTTTTTTCAACAATGCAAATAAAGTGATGGATTCAATAAACGTTTCCGTAATTTATATTCTTTTATTTGTTATGCCCGGTACTCAGTGCAACATCTGTACCTTAGCAGATTTTATCAAATTTTACGCACAAATTGCGTTATTACATTGTAAAGACTACATTGGCGTCCAGCCACAGTGAAAGCTCCAATAACTATGTATTAATTATTTCTTTGTGGTGTGTGGCTTACAATTTGTTGGAACTATCGCAATCGTTGGTGCCGCTCTGCTCAAACCCTGTAAGTCTTATCACTGGCTTTGGAAATGTAAAAGTTGGCCAAGTTTTCAATTTTTATAATCACACCTTTCAGTATTCTTGGCATCAATTAATTATGTTTAGCGAGTGGCAAATGACTCTGTAATGCGGGTTTCAATCACTACGCGTTGAGCAGTTTCTTGATTTATATTCTTACATTTTACATTTACAATTTGAGGTACACTCACTGGCGGGCAATACATTAACATTGAGCTTAACATTATACAAAAATAGATACATAAATAGGTAGAATACATACGAGACTGTGTTGGCTGGCATTTGACAGCTTATAAATTAGTTGGAACAGGATATGCGGCAGATTATTTACGGAACAAGTCGTGCATTCGCATCATCGCCTGCGTAGCCTCCCCCGAATGATCCGCCTGTGGCGGCATCATCGTCAATGTCTGCCACCAGGATGTCCTGCACCCGTCCGCCTCCTCCTCCTGCTGATTTCCGTCCATTGTCCAGCGTGTATAGTTCGCTTGCCTGCCGAACCAAAGAGAGAGAGAGAGAATGATTAGAAAATAATCAATAAGGAATCGGGCCCCGACTCACTCTTGAGTTTTTGAGAAGCATTTCGGTAGCCATCTGTGAGCTGGACGTCTGTTTTGGTCGTAGCATTCGCTGGAGAACATTCGGCATGCCAAATTGCTGAGCCGCAAAGGAGGACGAGGCGCTGGTGGTGCCTGTCTCACTGCTGCTGTGGCTGTGGCTGGAAGCCATCCCATCCATCCCGTTGCCATTGATGCCGACGCTGGCTTCATTCCTTTCGTGATCGATGAACGCTTTGCTGCCGATTGTCGACAATGGATTCTGGAAATGGAGGTTAATGTTGAGATCCGTGTGGCCGCGCTGCCGCCACCGAAAGTACATGTACCCAAGTCCGACTGCCAACGAGCCAACCACAAGCATCAGGAGGGCCATCAACCACCTTTGGATGGAGGAGGCACTTGACCGGGGCCTATCCTGCCTGCTTGCGCCCACCTCCAGTTCGCTGCTGGAGCCATGGGGGCACTGTTCGCCCTCGGCCACCAGCTGGCTGCCGCACATGCACTCGTACCCATAGTCGGCCAGGATGCACATGCCGTGGCAGTGCGAATGCTGGCACGGATTTGTCGCTGGCATCGGCTGCCGCGATTTGCCGGCCACCACTATGTCCTGGGCATTGTTCACATTCAAATTGATGGACTTGCAGATGCGTTCACCGTAGAGGCGACACCGCACCGCCTCCTTAGAGCCGAGATTGACAATGTAGGCCTGATTCTCGTAGATGCTCAGACCCGAGGGCTGCTTCAGGGCCGGTGATTTTTGCACCATCATCTCGGGCCTGCGATGTGGCCCCGAACCGGAGCGTGACCTGTAGCTGATCCTCTCGAGGGTGCGGCTGTGCATGTCCAGAAAGTAGAGTTGCTGCTGGTGCGGATCGAGTGCCAGGGCCGTCATATAGCTGTCCTTCTTGTGCAGCATCAGCTCCTTGTGGCTGCCGTCGAGACGGGCCACATGCACCTCGGCGCTGGCATGGCCGAAGCCCTCCAATCGCATGGCAATGTAGAAGAGTCGCCCATGGTAGCCATCAATGGCCAGATGCCGCAGATGCATGTGTGTCTTCACTTGGAGAATGCGTCCGCACATGCGGGCGGTGAAGCTACAGGCGTAAATCTCCTGCGCGGCACTGCCGCCGGCCAGGACATACACATTGCCGGTGGCCCAGTCGACCGCAAGCTTTGTGGGCGATGGCACAGCCAGAGCACGCGTTACGGAACCCCGCCGCATATCCACTTGATAGACGATGCCTTGCTCCTCGCTGGAGAAGTAGCCCAACTGTCGTTCCATGTCCACGTCGAAGCCATCGATGCGCGAGTCATTGGCCGACCAGGCCACCTGCAGCATCATCGGCTGCTCGCTGAGATTGCGCACCTCGTTGTAGCTGCTGAAGAGCAGCGTGGCGCCAGCCTGTAGGCTCTTGCAGCTCACCCGATCCTGGTGCAGCATAAAGTCCGCATGGCACTGACACTGAAAGCCACCGAGGGTGTTCTCGCATATTTGGGCGCATGGCTGATTGCCCTCCAGGCACTCGTTCACATCCACACAGCTGCGCTGATCCGTGTCCAGGCGATAGCCATCGAAGCAGGAGCACACGGCACCCGTTGGCGTGGCACGACACTTGTGCTGGCACACCGGACGTGCCCCGCCGACGCTGCTGGCCTTGCAGGCTGTCGCACACAGCGGCCCCTCATCGTTGCCATTCTGGCAGTCGGGAAAGCTGTTGCACACCCGCGACATGTCCACACACTCGCCGTCGTGGCAGTCAAACAGATGCGGACGGCAGGCACGACTCGCTGCGGTCCAGGGCTGGCTAAGTGTCTGATTCTGGATCTTGTCGCAGTTCTCCTCATCGCTGCCATCGCTGCAGTCCTTGGCGCGATCGCAGCGGAACTCCTTGCGTATGCACTGCTTTTCGCTGCGGCACTGGAACTCATTGATGCTGCACATGTCCCCGCAATCGGCCTCATCCTCGCCGCGTGGGCATTCGGCGGTGCCGTTGCAGCGCACTGCCGGATCCAGACAAATCTTCAAATTGCTGGCACACTGATAGAGGTTGCCACAGAGGTTCGCCTTGGACGGCAAGTCATGGATGCCGCAATTGAGCTCATCCGTCATATCCCCACAATCGTTGTGGCCATCGCAGACGAGTCGCCTGTCCAGGCACTGGCCCAACATGCAGCGGTGCATATTCGCCGGACACTGACGCTGTCCGCACTTGTCATGCTCATCGGAGGCGTCACTGCAATCGATTTGGCCATCGCATTCCCAGCTGCCGGCTATGCAGGCGCCGCTGCTGCACTGAAACATGCCCAAGTCGCAGCTGGCCGGTGAGTCGCACTTGCTGGGATTCTCGTCTGTGTTGTCGCCGCAATCGTTTTTGCCATCGCACATGAGGCTCTGGTCCACACATTTTCCATTGTCGCAGGCCAGCTGATGGGCGTGGCAGCTTTTGGTTTTATCTGAAGCGAAAAAGACAGAAATCAGTTGAGAATCTTTCGAAATGGAAGCAGCGGGGCTTTGGGATTTACCAAACTGCGAGCAATGCAGCTCATCGGAATTGTCGGGGCAATCTTTGTGGCCATCGCAACGCTTGTTCTTCTCCACACAGTCCTCGGCATTGTGGCAGGCAAACTGGCGATTAGTGCACATAACTTTTGGCCTTGGCTTATGCCCCTCGTCGCAGTCCAACTCATCGGAACGATCCACACAATCCTGCCGGCCGTTGCAGCGATGGGCCAAGGTCAGACACTCGCCGCTGCTGTGGCAACGGAACTCACAGTCGAGCGCCTCCAGGCAGGTGCGATTGCTGGCATCGCGATACACAAAGCCAACAGGACAGAGGCAGGTGGCTGCCAGTCGTCCCACGCCCACACAGATGTGCGAACAGCCGCCATTCTGCTGCCGACAGGGATGCTGCTGCTGATGCAGCTGCTGCTCCTCCCCGATGCTGACACTGGCCGCCAGGGAGAGACGCCAGGGTGCTCCGCGCATGGACATGGGGTACTGGCCGTGCATGTCGCCGTCGCCGTTGCCGTCTCCGCGTGTTGGCACCACATCGATGCGCTTTCGTGGACCCATGTTGCTCTTGTGGGCCCAGTAAATGGACGCAGAGCCAAGTTCGCTCCAAAACAGATCCTGATGCACCAGGGCCAGGCTGTAGGGACGACGCAGCTTATTGCGGAACATCAACTCCTGCGTCTGGCGATAGTTCGTGTACTTGATCATGCCCATATCGCTGTCCGACCAGTACAGCATATGATGCTCGTAGTCGGTGGCCATCTTGATGTCATCATCGCCCAGCTCATCCTCGAAGACGTGCGTCGGTGTACCCCTGCCGCTTAGTGGCAGTCGATCGATGTAGCTCTGCCTGCGCGCCTTCAGCGCCACAAACAGATAACCATCCGCGGGCATCACGCTCAATCCAATGGGTGACTCCTGGCCGGCAAAGAACCGGATGAGGGCGCGGTGTCGGGTGTGAAAGGAGAACAGCTCCAACACGCGACGCTCGGCATCGGCCCAGTATAGGTTCTCGCTGATGTGATCAAAGGCCAAGGCACTTACATTGCCCAAATTTGAACGGATTAAAGTCCGCAGTGGTTGTCCGTGTCCCTGTCCCTGGGCCCGTCCCTGTTCCGGTTGATACTCCACAATGATGTGGCGCTCATTGTCGGCTATGATCAGGCTGCCATTGACGCTGTTGTACACCATCTCGCTGATGACACAGTCCAAGGCGTGGCTGGCACTCACCACATGCCGGCCAAAGGCCGTGTGCTCAATCTCCAGCAGGTACTGGCCGACGCCCACAAACAGTCGCTGCCTTTTGACCATCTGCATGCAGCGCTGCTGATCGGACGCCAGTAGCATGCCGTCGGGACAGGCGCAGCTGTGGCCGCCCGCCTCCGGCTCGGCCAGCAGGCACAGGTGCGAGCATCTGGCCGAGGCACAGGCATTGGGTGTCTGCGGCTGCTTGGCCGGATGATAGATGTGCACCGCATAAATGGCGCTATCCTTGGCCAGGACACGGTGCTGCTTGCCGGAGTACTTGTGGCAGGCATGAATGCTCTTGGTGACCCAGTCCGACCAGTACAGCTGATCCTCGTACACGGCCAGGCCGTACGGATGCTTCAGTATGCCATCGAGCACGGTGCGACGGCCGGTGCCGTCGGGTCGAACCGTCTGGATACTGCCCAGCTTGGCGTCCACCCAGTAGATCCTCTGCTGGTGCATATCCACGACGATGCCGTTCGGCCAGTGTATGTTGTCACTGACAATTGGCGTGGAACGCTCACCATTCATGGAGGCGCGCACAATCATGGGTTTGACGCCCCAATCGGTCCAGAACATTTGGCCACGCTGCGGCCAGAGGGCCAGTCCGCGCGGCTGGTGTACATCCTCCGTGACGAGCACCACACAGTTGTGGGCATCGTGCGAGCAGACGGCAATGTGTCGCATTTCATTGTCCGAAAAGTAAATATTCTGCGTGAGCCAGTCCACGGCCAGATCCTCGGGGGCGTCAAGACCGGAGGTGAGCAGGATCTCGGAATGGCTGCCATCGGACTTGGCCTTCACAATGCTCTCGGCCTCGTTCTGAATGTTTGTCCAGTAGACGTGGCTGCCATCGTAGGCGACGCCAATCACTTTGCTTAGATTCCCGGCCACCTGGTAAACGTGATGCCTGCTCCAGTGCTGCTGCCCGCTGCCCAGCTGCATGCCCATGACATTCATTTGTGTGGTGTACAGCAGCAGGGGATGTTCGCTGGCATTCGAGATCGTTGCGCGGCACGTGCGATTGTCCCGGGCCAGCTGGTAGCCAGGATCGCACAGGCAACGATACCCACCGGAGGTGTTCTCACAGCTCTGACTGCATAGCTCCGACTCACGCTCCTGGCACTCGTCAATGTCCACGCACTTGTTCCCGAACTTGGCCAGACGAAAGCCCGCAGGACAATAGCAATGCGCACCGTCAACAGGCATCATGTGACAGGTGGCGGCGGGCGGACACGTCTTGCTGCTGCAGTCAGGCTTGATGTTGCATGTCTCGGACTCATCGCTGCCATCCATACAGTCACTGTGGCCGTTACACACTTGGGCCAGCTGCAGGCATTGCTCCTTGTTGCGGCACATGAACTTACCCAACTGCGGCTTGCAGAGATCCACTAGGAGACAATATAGATTGATATGTGGATACACAGGACACAGGAGTGCAGTCAACTTACCACAGCCATGTTCATCGCTGCCATCGCCACAGTCATCGACGCCGTCGCAAAGCCACTGCTTACGCTGCAGGCAGCGACCATTGGGGCAGAGATGGCCGCTGCAGCTGGCCGCAGATTGTGTGCTGCAGCCGTCCAGCTCGTCCGAGCTGTCCGCACAGTCTGACTTGCCGTCGCACTGAAACTCGATGGGTATACAGCTTCGATCCCGCTGGCACATGTACTGGCTGAGGCTGCAATTGCGCGCCGGAAGCCTGCGGTAACTGGCGAAGCGCGCAGACACTGGACAATTGAGCTCATCCTCGCCGCCTGGGCAGTTGTCGATGCCGTTGCACTTTAGTTCTGCTGCCAGGCAGGCTCCATGTGGCTGGGCGCACGGGAACCAATGGGGCTCCCGGCACAGCTTGTAGTCTGGAACGGAAATGAGGTTAGGTTGAGGTTAGCCATCGTGGAGGGGAGGTATGGAAAGATGGCGCCACCCTACCGCAATCCAATTCATCTGTGGCATCGGTGCAGTCGTTTCGTCCGTCACACATCTTCGCCTGTAAGATGCAGCTACCGTCCCTGCACTGGAATTGTTCTTCATTGCACCGCGTGTTCGCTGGTCCCGACGCGGAGGCAGCAAGCGCACAGAAAATGAGCAGCAACATTGCCAAACGGCACCACCAAATTGGGCGGCCGGACAACTGAGGCTGGGTTGGCCCGTGGCCTCCATAACGTTGCCTTCGCACATTATAGCAATTGCAAGATGTATTTGCGTTGCTCCCGTTACCGTGGCCGATCCCGTTACCGACCCCGTTGCATACGGTTGCTGTGTGAGAGGTTAGGTTGTGCATTTGCCAATTGCTGGATCTCATGTTGCGCCCACGGCCTTATATTTCACTCCGCTGGGAATGCAAACGCGTGCCTACGCACATTCAACACAAACTCTAACGGTTTAACTAAAAGACTTTTATTCAAATTTTTACAAGAGAACCAAAAACGAAAATAAGTAACAAAAGAATATGGCTTGCAGCTTGCAAAGCCGAAAGCAAATTGAACGAACAAATTTCAAGGTCAGGCCGGCTGGCGGGCGATCACGCCAGTTTGGAACGGACCCGTTAGAATAGTGTGACCGCTAATGTCAGAAATACCAAACTTACATTTTATATACATACTTATACATGTGTAACAAGAAAAATAGGTAATTACAAAGAAATAAACATATAAACCCATTTCCATTAACAACTTAACTATGTGGGCTTTACTGATCCTTGTTGATACTGAAGTAGCATCTCATTGACGACTTGCTGCAAAATTTTCGTACCCTCCTCTACTGGCGGCGGCATAATCCTGTTCAGCAACTCCCAATTAAAAAGCGGCTGAATCAAGTTCTGCTTCATGGCAAACGCCGGCATCATAATGTCGAACCGACGACATTCAAACTGCGTTCTCAGTGGCGGTACGCTAATCTGATTCTCCACAATTTCATTGTCCTCGAGATCATCCAAGTTCCAAAATTTGTTAGCTTCTTCCGCATCCTTATCGTTCATGCGCCGCTCTTTGACCGGCTTTTGAATCGGATTGCGTTTGCGTTTCGGCGGTGGCGGTGGCGGCGACGCTGAGCGATTGGATACGGGCTTGCGCTCCTCCACATTGTATTTCTGTTCCCAAAGCGCCCTCATCTTGACCAGTGACATGAGCTCAGATAACGAAATATCGTCATTATTATTTAGGCTGGACAGAGTCTCATCAATCACATCCGTGAAAAAGCCGCGCGATTCTGTTATCGTTGTCTCCGGCTCCTGCTTGACCTTCCCGGGTCCCGAGACGCTCGGCTGTTCCTCTTGCTGTGGCGCCTCAGCGGGCGCTTCGGTATTCGGCTTTTTAAGCTTAGCCGCTGCTCTAACTTTTGTAGATGTTGGACCTGTCGCCTCCTTTTTTGTGCTCTTTTTAACTACCTTCAACAGTGACTTCCTTTTTTCGGTTTTTGAAGGCTTCTTTTTTATACGAATCGGTGAAATCGACGTAACTTTTTTTTCTGCACTGCTTTGCACTTCTTCCCTTGGGTTTTTCGTCAAATCCAGTGGAACGGATGAGGCCACGTTGATCAGCCATTTGGGATCGGTATTCCACGGCATTTTGATTTACAGCAAACGCTGTGAACTTACTTTGTCATTTGTTTTGGCAAATTGGTTAAACTGTGTGCCCACAAGCACGTGTTCTATTTACGATCAGCTGAGTGCGTTGGTCAGCTGAGTGCGTTGATCAGCTAAATCAGCTGCGGCTAGCCCGCACTTGATTCAAAATCAAAATCAAAATCAAATGGATTGAATTGCAACCGCAATTAATCATTTGAGCCGTGATGTCATCCACATCGCTGGCTATTGCAATGCGAAACCCACGAAACTCAATGACCCATTGCAACAATTAATAACGGTCGGACACCCTGGTACCTGGGTGGATTTATGAGCGACGACATATAAACAAGACCAAAGCATTTTAACCGGCGCGACCGCAGAATGTCATAAAAAACAAAACAAACAAACAACCAAAAACCAGAAGAGATCATTTAAAGCAATATATCTGAAATGTACGAGTATAATTAAGGAAAGAGAGCCCCCAAGCCCAGGCGCAAGCGCGACAATGTTTGAAGCAGCTCCCCCAGCGTTTCACACGCCGTAGGGGGCGTGCCGCAGTAATAAAAAAAACCAAAACAAAGCAAAACTCAACCAGCAAATACTCCATATGGCACAGCCGACGTGGTTTTTCCATGGCTAACCAATTTGGGGACGGATACCGAAAAAAAAAAAACATGATGAACATGGAGTCTAAGCCCGACCGATCGCCCTCCTGCCTGACTATCCGTTGAGTAATGGGCCATGTCCGTCGACATGCCGTGGCAAGGCGTTAAAATTAGTTGTAAAAAATAAACAGAAAGAAAGAAAATAATATTTGGGTGCACAATATAATTCACTCTTAGAAGCGTATAAAAAGTAGAAACGGCAACAGCAGATTCCACAGTTGCTCGTCGGCATCCATTCAGTGTGCAACTACAACTAATCCTCACAAGGAATTCTCAATCCCAAAAGCAAGACAATGGCAAGCGCAGCAAGGACAGCATCCTTCAATGGCCAAAAACACAACCTTAACTCTCTCTCTCTCTCTCTCTCTCAAACAGAACTTCATCGGTTTGCTCGCAATTGCTGGTGCCTGCCTGGTGGCCCTGTGCGCCGCCGATGTCTCCCACTTGTCGCGCAGCTACTTGCCGCCGCAGAGCATCGGCCACAATGGTGGCTACAATGGCTACAACACGGGAGGTTACTCCGCCTATCCAGGCTACTCGAATGGCGGCTACTACACCGGCTCTGGCTCAAGCTATTCCTCACCGCTCATCTCGTCCAGCTACAGGAGCTATGTGGTGCCGCAGTACACGGCTGGCTATGCAGCTCCCTCGCGCACCTATTTGCCAGCGGACACTGGCTACTCGGGCTACTCCGGATACAATGGCCTCGACACCAAGTACGCCAGCAACGGTGGCTACGTCTACTAGTTGGCCATGAAGCCAGATTGTGATCCATCCAGCCAACGCATATTAATATATTCTCCCTTTTTTTTCGAAGCTATTTTTTTGTGCAATAAAATCTAAAAATATATAAAGTTAATCCATTGTACCTGAGGACCAGAGTTCCTAACTGACTAGGGCGGAGTGCTGTGTCCATTGTGGATGCATTGAATATGCCAATAACTTTTAATAGTTCATGTTTATTGTAACAATGGAGTAGGTGGGGTGATGTGTTGCTATTTCAATAATCTCTTGGTGTAAGTGGTGGTTGTGTTCTAGTGGTTGTGTGGCCAGAGCATAGGCTCGAAGCCGCATCGCAATTGGAAGGGTCGAAGGGTCCAGAACCAGGCGGGCTAATTTCACAAAACGAAATAAAAAAACAAAAAACACCAATAAATAAAAAAAAGTGTTCCATTTAATTGAATTTAACTGCTGCAGTCGTTACTTTTGGTTGTCTTCGCCTTCGCACTCGTTGCTTACGTCGTTGTCCTACTCGCCCTTTTGCTGCGCCTGATGCTTTTCCCTGAGCCTCGAGCTGCGCCTTGGGCATCGCGTGGAGCCGTCGTCTAAATCACCATCAAGGATGGCAAGAGACCGTTCGCATTTCAATAAAGCTTTTTCCTCAAGTTGAAACGAAATAATACTCTTCTCTAAATATTCAATTTTGGCTTCCTTCCTGCCGAGTTTCGCAATCTTCGTTTCCAAATCAAGGGTCCAGTAGATATTCTTACGAATTGTTTTTCGGTCCATTTTGAAGTTTCAGAAATACAATTAAACGAAACCAGATAAAAAATGCTTATGCGGCGTCTGTCACTCTGCTTAGCGATGGAAGGCTGTCGATATATTAAATATTTATTCGAATTGTCAAAATCGATGGTGCAGCTCTTCTCACGACCCAAAAGTCCTATCGCTGGCTTTCAAAATTAGACAAGTTAGAGATGTCGAATGCCGATGGTTCTGCATTATGGAAATTAGAGATTATTCATTCTGTTCATCATAGTCATAATTTTGTATGCTTAACTTTTTTGATTTAAACGTTAATTGCAAAAACGTTGGCAATGGCTTCACCCTGTGCAAATGCACCTTGGCTCTGGTTGCGCTAAATTCCCATATATGTATGTATATGGGTTATTGGTGTTATCGCAGAGCTCACTCACACACACGCACGCATGCACCAAGCGTTTAGAAAGAGTGAGCGAGAGAGTGGGAGGGGAGGCGGCGTTCGATGTGTGCACAGAGAGAGAGATGGTGATAGTAGGGAACGGCCGAGTCACGTGTATGCTGTCGTGCGATACATTTACAGCAACGCACACGCACACACACGAACACAGGCCCAAAGTACATTTAGTGAAGGGTGAGGAGGTGCCAGCATAAGTCTGGCCTGTTTTTGTCATTCGCATGAGCAAGTTAAAAATATGCAACTCGAAAAACATAACAACTAACTGCACCTGCTATTTCCTACTCTTTGCATTAGTGCGCCTTACCTCACACTCAATTTGCTTTGAGCGCGAACAACACACACACAAACGCACACATAGAGAGACATAGGCATAGAGAGAAAGAGAGAGTGAGAGCAGCAGCAGCAATAGTAACAGTGGGAATTTTAACAGCAGTAGCTGTGTCAGCGATAACAGGCTGCTAACTGGTAACAGAGCTGCCACAACAACAGCGCAGTGCCTACAATAAACGGCATGCAGCAGCAGCAGCAGCAGCGACAGCAACAACAGCGCTCGACAGTGGGCCCAGCCGTGGCCGTTGGTTGGCTCGGCCTCTGTTATAAAAATGCTACACTCTCGCATAGAATTTGTCATTCGGCGACAATTTCCAAGCACCCAAAGACGTAAAGGCGTCCCGTGCCTTTAGCCTGCGATAATCATCCCACGTCACACGTCACATCAGTGCCGCATATCCTTTTGCCGGGATAACAGTCGAACAGTTGCACACTTGCACTTACAGTTTGCAGTTGCAGCTTGCAGTTTTGCACCGTTCCAAGCTAACTCCAGCCAAAGTGCGCGAAATCCAAAACTTTTAATTTAAATCAAAATCAAATCCAAAATTAAACAACAATTATTTTCAATAAACATTTAAAATGCCTTTCGCACAAGAGCAAACCAAGTCGGTGGCGGTGGCCAGCGAACAGCTGTCCAAGACGGAGACCATCAAGCTGAGAAACAAACACATCGGGTAAGTGGCCGCCCCAGTCCCCACGCTGTGTTGGCAAGTCATATAACACGTGTGCGCACACACACGCACACTGTCCTTTTGAGACAAGCAGCAGCCTTGAGTCTTTAGTTGTCTTATTAGCCTTCACACTTCACATCCTGCCCCATTGTGTTGCCGCCGACCTTCCCTTTAGTTCCGTTTCGCTGTCAAGGTCAAGCGGCGGCATCCCCCAACCGAGGCGGCACGGCACGGCACGGCACACACTCATCGCGTCTGCTTCGGCTCGGTCTCTGCCTGTGCGCTGCTTTGCACTGCTTTGCTCTGCTCTGCTCTGTTCTGTTGCTCTCTTTCTCTCATCTCCCCAGTCTGTGGCCACGTGCAGCAACAACAACAAAGCGTTGAAACCTTTTTATTTGGCCGAGAATAGACGCCGAACTCATTTATTTTTGGCTCTTTGGCTATTGATTATATTTTTGGTCAACGCTTGGCAACAACAGCTCCCCCCGCAGCATCGGAAAATTAAGCATTTTCACTTTCACTGCAAGGAATTGTAATCAAAATTCAACTTGAGAAATGATTAGCAAACAATCTAACTGAAGAGTAGAATATAAAAATGCACATTAAAGCAGCCACAAAGTTCGTTAAATGATTGTTTAATTTGCCATAGATCTTGTTGATTCCTTTGTTTGCTTTGTTTAAGTACAGTACCCACCCACACCCCACAGCCCACAGCCCACAGCAAACAGCCACTCGTAAAATGTTTATCAAACATTTGCAAGCCAAACACACACGAAAGAGTTAACAAAAACACGATAATCGCAGTGGGAAATTATCACACAGGTACGAGAGAGGGACTCTGTTCTTGATTAATGGACCCTAGGCCCCACCTTATACAAAGTACAGTCTCAGAGATGCAACAGTGCAACTTTGTTGTGAAAGATGTTCTTAAACCCTTAACTTTTTTCAGGCAAGCCTGCCAGCTCTTTTATCGCTCTGATCCACTGAAAATTGTACGCGGACAGGGCCAGTACATGTTCGACGAGGAAGGCACTCGCTATCTGGACTGCATCAACAATGTGGCACATGGTAAGTCAAATCCATAAAAACTGAAAGATCTACACAAGTATTAGGCGGACGAGCAACCGGGGCCTGATGCGGATGTGTGCCATCCATTGGGGGGTGTCATTTAGTATTTCTGTTTATGCCGCAGGTAAGTGGCGCTTTTTTTTTCTTGAATGCAAAGTGCACGCTACGAGGCAATGCGATATAGGGAGAGAGGAGAGAGTATTTGGCAATCAAGTTCAAGGTTACGACAACGACACCAGCAACCCAGCAGAGAGAGAGAGAGAGAGAGAGTACAAACGGCCCAGACATCAGAGGCATGTTCAGGCCCCGGCCCCGATTTAGTTGCCCTCATAGCGAATGCGGCGGCGACGTACTGAGTCAGCCTTATCAAAGTCAATTGCCAAGTGCTGTTGTGTCTGATTTGAGATGCTGGGAGTGGCACCCCCCGCCAGTGGTCATAATGATATTTCGGGCCCCGACACAGGCCTCCGCCGATTCGCGTCGCCTGAGATCTGGATCTGGATCTGGCCCCAACGCCCTGCTGTCGATTTCGGGCCCCGACACAGGGCCTAACGCACAGTCCCGGGTACAGCTCAGAGCTCTGAGCTTTGATGATTAAGAGAAAGCAATGCAATACAAGTCCGTCCGGTCAAATCCAATGCAGCCCGGGTACGGGTACGGGAGCTACACAACAACGAAGATTGACGTCTGCTTGGGGCACACCATTTTTTTTGACGCAGTTCCGACGACAACGCTGCAAAGCCCGTTGTCTACGGAAATTTTCCATGAAATTTTCCGGAACCAATTGTTGGCCTGCAAATTGGATAATTCTAGCAAAAAGGATTTCGCTTTTGTCCAACGACGTATTCATATGTTTAATGATGTTGTTTTTTTGTTATTTTGCACTCGATTTATGCTGTCATCGCTGATAAGAAATGACAGTGGGCTGTTGGACGTTGGCATTGCGAATAGAATGGAAATGAATGGGGGTCGGTACGGAGCAGGGATAAGCGACACCATCCTCCGTGCTGTACTATTCATAGATCAAAAACCCGTTTGGACTATGCACTGAGAAATGTTGAAATTTAATTCAAATTGCTGATCCAATTGCAGCTGATGGAGCATTATATAGATAAATAGATTTTAAAATACGATCAGATGTACATCTTAGTAGATCATTAAGCAGCTTTGTTTTCTCTGTAGTCAGCCGTAAAGATCGCTCAACGATCAGTACGATCAAAGATGTCAAAGATCAATTGACCCATTTCCACGATCGTACGATCTCACCTGCGTAGCAGATCTTTGTGTAACCTCTGGCCCGACACATCAATAACATTTCAAATCTATTTTCATCGACTCCAATGATACTTGAAAACAACAAACAGAAACTAGAACTATGCTACCCTATGGACGTGAAACGTGATAAGGCCACGAAGGTGCACGTGTTGTCCGATCACCAATCCCAGTACCCATACCCATAGCCATACCCATCCCAAGTGAGAACAACAACTCGAGGCGAGGCGAGGCGAGTTGAAGTTTTGCCTTGTTTATTGCTATTATGAAACTTGAAGAAGACGTCGGACTTGCACGCACGCTTTACGATCGCCACGTTCTTTGTAATCTCGTGCCACTTTTCCGACTCCAACGGAGACGACACAATCCCACTGGACAGGGCCAATCCGCATTGGAATAGAACGGGCCGGGCCTTATCATACGGCGGGGCGTCGAGCAACATGTGAACGTCTCGTGCCGAATGGAAATGTACTTGAGATAGCCTTAGGCAAACAATCAGCTATGGAAAAGCCAAGCCAGTCCAATGCATGCAGTTGTCCATAGTGCGTACAGTCCCAACAACAACAACAACAACAACTCCAACCCATTCCATACGCCTGTGCCCCTAGTTTAGTTTCAATATTTGTTGTAGCATGTGGCGCGGCTGCCTGCCCCGTCTATGCAATCAGCTGATGGCATACAATCCATTGCGAGTGGAAAATTCTGTATAGATAATCAGAAAAATACATCCATCCATCTGTCCCTCTGTCTCTCTGTTTGTGTGGGTCTTGTAGATGATATTCCTACACGCTGCCTCTATATGCACAAAGATTTTGTTGCTAATGATGTTGCGAAAAGCAAAGAAAAACAAAATTCGATTCGATTTTACACCGATCCGCACGGTGATCATTTTTTGAGCCACTCAAAAGATCTTCCTTCCAAAACTCTTAGAATCGTCAAGGACTTTAGGGTGGGAATTTCCTGATCAACAAAACGATCAATCGAAGCCGAGTTCACTACCCAAAAATAAATACTACAAGTCAAATCATTTAAAGTTGGGCTGCTCAGCAGATTATGGATAGCTAATGGATAGGTAGACAAAACTTTACCCTGCTGTATGGTGTTACCATCCAAAACCCATCCGTATATGTGCCTAAAAATAAATTCAATAATACACGTGAACACGGTTTGGTTTGTCCCACCTTGGGGGCGCGTTATCGCATCGTTTGCGCATCGATGCTGGCGATTGTGTGCCACCGAAAATACATTTTGTTTTGAGAGCCTCTAATGTGAGGTGGCGAAAGGTAGACAGGCCCGGGTCCAAGTAGAGCAGAGCGCGTCAGGCCCCGGCAGCCGATCCGCGACAGCTATGGATCGACGATAAGACCAACAACTGGTGGGGGGACTGACTGCCACTGGGTCGTTGTGTTGCTTGATCGCTGGTCGGTCCACTACCCAGCTGTTGACTGATTACGTAGCTTATTTTTTTGGGGGTCAACAAATGTACGTAGGAGTAGGAGTATATGCCTCATCATCAGTTGCCCCCATCTACTTGGCCCCCTCTCTCTGCCACTGATTGTGTGTGGTTTCAATTCTAATTTGGATTCGCCAGCACCGATAAGACTCTCTCGTACTCTGCTCGTTGTGGTAGCCCCTGGGTGCCCTGACTATCACGTGAAGCGCACGCGATTCCAACACGTTTTTCATTGTGTCTGCCCTGCTTTTGTCTCACCCTCACCCTCACCCTCTCCACTCGTAGTCGTACTCCTACTCGTAGTCTAGTTGATAGTGAAATGTACTATGTACGCTCCACTCGGTTCTGTTCTATCTTTGGTTGCGCTGATTTCACTCAAGTTTTGACCATGGGCTGGCTGGCGGGCAGTCTTGGGTCTAAATCGAATTCGCTTGCTGCCTCGCTCGCTGGCTCGAAGTGCCAAGAAGTACAGTTGAACCCTAAATGGCCCTAAATAACGAGAATGGGAAATTGGAAATTTAGTTTTAAGTTCCCTTTTATTTTTAAATTACATTTTATGCACTCCAAAGCTTTAATTCCGAGAAAAAAATATCACTGAAATTTCAATATTTTCACTTCATTGGCCTGCGAGGGTTAAAAGTTATAAACTAAATTGTTTTCGCTTAATTAATAATATGCAAATAATTTGTATATTTAATATTTAAAGGGAAATTCGGCACTGAACAAATATACAATGTATTTTGATTCAATAAATTTCATATTAATTTCAGTTGAAATAATTTCCATTTAAAGATAAATATTTGAAAATATAAATTAAATATGAGCTGCATTTGAAAAACTTGCAAATACATTTTAAAATATAATTCAAAGTGAATTCCACTCAAGTCCACTTATTTTGTTGCTTACATTTTAAAGCGCACATTTAATTGAAATGTTTTAAAATAGCTTTAATTATTTTTGCATGATGTTTTTAAACTCTCAGCTAATTGCATTTGTTTTGTTCTTTTCTGTGTAATTGCAGTGGGCCACTGCCATCCGGAGGTGGTGCGTGCTGGGGCCCTGCAGATGGCCACCATTTCGACAAACAATCGTTTCCTGCACGATGAGCTGGTCCAGTGCGCCCAAACGCTGACCAGCAAGATGCCCGAGCCGCTGTCCGTGTGCTTTTTCGTCAACTCGGGCTCGGAGGCCAACGATTTGGCCCTCCGGCTGGCCCGCAACTTTACCAAGCGCCAGGATGTGATCACGCTTGACCAGTAAGTGGATAAACATTATTTTCATCCTCCCTTCGATGCCTTACCCTTGTGGCTGGTCCGTTTCAGTGCCTACCATGGACATCTGCAGGCGGTGATGGAGGTGTCGCCGTACAAGTTCAACCAGCCGGGCGGCGAGAAGAAGCCCGACTATGTGCACGTGGCCCCCTGTCCGGATATCTACGGCGGCCAGTTCACGGACAAGATGTACCCCAATGCGGATCTGGGCGCGCTCTATGCCCAGCCCATTGAGGAGATATGCCAGCGCCAGCTGGCCAAGGGCCAGGGCGTGGCCGCCTTTATAGCCGAGAGCCTGCAGAGCTGCGGCGGCCAGATTCTGCCACCGGCCGGCTACTTCCGGGCCGTCTATGATGCGGTACGCTCATCGGGCGGCCTCTGCATCGCCGATGAAGTGCAGGTTGGCTTCGGACGCGTGGGCAGCCACTACTGGGCCTTCGAGACGCAGAACGTGGTGCCGGACATTGTGTGCGTGGCCAAGCCCATGGGCAACGGGCATCCCGTGGGCGCTGTGGTCACAACGCAGGAGATAGCGCAGGCATTCCATGCCACCGGTGTGGCGTACTTCAATACGTATGGCGGCAATCCGGTGTCCTGTGCGATTGCCAATGCCGTGATGAGGGTCATCGACCAGGAGGGACTGCAGCAGAACGCCCTCCAGCTGGGCGATTACCTGCTGCGAGAGTGCGGCCACCTCAAGCAGGAGTTCGAGTGCATCGGCGATGTGCGCGGCGTGGGCCTGTTTGTGGGCATTGAGCTGGTGGAGGAGCGCGAGGGGCGCACACCCGACACCAAGGCCGCCCGCTGGGTGGTCAATCGCATGAAGCAGCTGCACCAGGTGCTGGTCAGCTCGGACGGACCCAATGACAACGTTATCAAGCTTAAGCCGCCCATGTGCTTCAGCCGCGAGAATGCTGACGAGTTCCTACTCGCCTTTCGCGAGTGCCTCGCCACCCTCACACAGGACAAGCTGGCCAAGGAGGTGGCGACAGTTGCTGCCACCACGAACAGCACCACGCATGGGGTCATCGCCTCCACCGCCGAGACGCTGGCGAATAAGACGAAGCTCTTTGAGCGGCAGGACCGCCTCATAAAGTCGGTCTGAGGGGGCGCCTCCCTGCCGACGTTGCTCCAAGGCACAAACTAGCTTTAGCCCTTACATCCGAGGATATTTATATTATTCCATGGTCCTTCCACAGTCCCATGAATATATTTTTTTTTTAGTTTTACTGCCATTGCTTTAGCTTTTAGAATAGATATTAGCGCCATATATTATCAAGCAATCAATCAGCCGATATCCAAGCGTATGCATAACCATTATCCATTATCCTTTGAGACGATTATCAATTTATCTTCTAGTATCTAGAAACACGTGTAGGGAGCTCAATACGAATTTCGTTCTTTTACTTTACTTTGTGCCTTTTTTTCTCTGTTTAAGTACAACAAAAATGTGTGAAAAATGCTTTTGAATATTAATTATATTTTTTTTTCAACCACAAACTTGTTTCTTGGGTTTTATTTTAGATCCAAAAAGTAAACAAAAACCATTTTTACTTTACACTGCAGCTATGTACATATCAACTACATATTTATGTAATTATCGAGAAAGAGAGAGAGAGACACCTGGCTTGTTCACAAAGCGCTGCCAGCCTGTTGAATAAAGGTGACGTCTTGCACAACAAATTAAGTGTAGCTAATATATGTGTATGTAAATTAATAGTCTTATTTATATGCTATTATAAGCTAGATAAATGAATAAATCAATTTTATGCTTGCAAATGGCAACGGACTCCCACAATTTTTACAAATATACATACGTCTGCATGTTATTTATACATAGAGCTGCCAGTCTGTTTTATAAATGTGCGACGCAGTTTGCTTAAATTAGCGCATTTCTCACAGTACAGTACATGTGCATTCTATATTTTGGTTTGAGTTTATTTACTTTTTGGACTGAATTGAGTTGAACTGGCCTGGCTTCGTGTTTGCCATGAACATCAGCGAGGATTTCAAGCCCGTGCCAACACGGGCGGCACTTGCGGCTCAGAAGAAACTGGCCAACTGCGAATTCAAGGCAATGGTGTTCCAGGAGCCGCAATACCATCAGTCGAAATCAACTTCGATGCCAGACAAACAGCAAAACAAATCTAGAGATGAAGCTGTGCAAAAGAGGCCCCACAAGTCGGACAAAGACTCTGCAGACACTAACCCAGAGTTCGACATCAAAAAAGCCCGGCATGAGGTGCTCAACTTTGCCATGAGCAATCAGCGTGTGACCAAGAATAAGCGTAAGATGGAGATTTTCCAACTGATCAAGCTCGGCGCCAAGCCGCCAAAGAAGACGGCCAAGAACTACAAGGAGCTGAAGGACGAGCGCCAGCGCCTAAAGAACATACGGGAGGAGCGAAAGAAGTTTCATCAGCTGGGAAAAAATCAAACTGGGGCAGCCAGTGTCAAGTGCCGAAGCAAAAACAACGAGGAACGCAAGCAGAAGAAACGCGCGCCCGTTTCAAACATCGACCAGCACTATGGCAAGGCGCAGCCTAAATTCAAGAAGAGAAAATAGCCACATAATGTCCAGAATAAACCTAATTTAGTTAAATTGATTTCCAGTTTTTTTTTAAATTAATAGATATAATAATAGTGTGGCCAGAGCAGCATGGTTGGCAGTGTTGCTATGTGGTCACGTATCTTCTGTCTTGTCGAGCACTGTTGTATTTGTTGTTGATACGATTACGTGAATATTTTTGTTGAAAGTTTCGTCAGGTTGGGCCAAAAATGTTCTCACGCTCCCGAAGTGTCGGGCCGGTGATGTGCCGTTGCTACACCCAAATCAAGGGCGGCTCCAATCCAGCAGGCCGCAGCAGTGGAGCAGGCGCTCCTCAGCCCACTACCAAAGTAACTGGCCTGAGCAGCAACTGCGTAAAACCGTCATCATCTCCAGTGGGTCCAGGCGCTTCAGCATCCGGCGGCTACAAAGTTCCCGAATACTTCTCCTTCAACCGATTCAGCTTTGCCGAAGCGGAGGTGGAAATGGCCAAGTTCCGCTGCCCCCAGCCATCTGCGCTGACGAAGTAGTGGAGTGGAGTGGAGTATTCTAAGGACATTGCGAAGCCAAATGTAGTAAATGTATCATAAACGGAACCCAGCCTCAATATCAGGCTAAGGCCTGAATATAAGGCCTGTTCAGAGTCAAAATACATAAATTGAATTTTTATTTCATGGGTGGTTGGAAAGGGGGGGATTGAATGTCTCTTATGTATCTCCCTGGAAGAACAGCTGATTTGGGACGGCAAAATACCAAATCCACTGTTGAAGACTTTCCAGCACTTTGATTTTTTGAAAAGTGTTGATTGGTCGAAAGTTGTAAACGCGTAAAAAGTCGGAAAAAGTATTAAAAGAATTTATTTTTGAATATTTATTTCCAAGAACTTGGCGGCTCTCTCTCTTACACTCTCGGTCATCGTTCGAAGCATTCAATTGTTTTGCTAACTAGGACAGTGATTTGAGATTTACGGTATATTTCGAAATTGAGATGGTATATTTCAGAGTGTCGTGCGGTATATTGTATCGATAAATCCGCGGTCACACTGTTCCAGCTGTGTTGCCTGTAGTTTTTTCAAGTGAAAAAATAAAGCGCGGAAATTCACAAAACTCGTAGGTCGGTTAAATAAGCAATAGCAAGTGTTGCGAGAACGTTTAATGCATTCTGGAAAGTAATTATAATTAAATGTTATGCACTATGTTCATTGCTATCGCTTTTCTCATTGAAATGAATGGAAATAAATTAGCTGCTCTCGCTCAGCAATCAGCAGCAACAGCAGCAACAACAACAACGGGGTGCGAGTGTGTGAGTGGTACAGTTGGGTAGAAAAACATCGCCATTGTCGTCGCTCTTTCAGGGCTGCCACTACAGTACACTGTTGCCACCACTGCGATAAACGCCACTTCTGCTCTCTGTTGCGTTCAGTTGCGCAGTTACCAACTTAAGTTGCATTAAATCGGGACGAGGCAATAAAAACAATAATCGAAATAAAATATACTGCATTGTTTTTGCCACACGCAGGCGGTTAAAATACAACAAATAAATTATAAACAGGGACGTATTTATCCCACGCAATCGAAAATTCTGCCCCAGAGCTCGCTCTCTGTGTAGTGAAAGTGCGAGAGAAAAATAAATTAGCATTGTGCGAAAAACAAAACTTGAAAAAATGTAAAGCCATTCTTGTAAGTATGCGAATCCAACACTCAAAATAATAATAAGTTACCCCACAGGCATTTATATTACATTAATATATACGTGCGCGTGTGTGTATATATGTTCAGAAGTGGCGCGCGAAAAAAATCAGCGTAAATTCCCTAATGCGAGAAGAGAGCAGCCGCAGCCGCAGCAGCAGACCCACCAAAAAGTGACGAAAATAGGCGCCAGAGTTGCCAGAGCTGAAATACGCAGGCAACAGAAGCCGTTGCGTTGCCAATTGCCTACACTACACACACGCACACACATCAATGCATATATGTACATAGGCATATCTGTAGAATGTAGAACATTTAAAAGAATAAAAAGAAATAATATTTTCGAACCGATTCTCCTCCATGTCCATTTCAGGGATCCCATGAAAGATGCCAGCTGAAAAAAAGACGGATGCTGAGATTGGAAAGACTCGTCCGTGCATTGTTTACGTGAAGAATCTGCGGGAAGGACATCTACCATCGGTTGCCGCCACTGGAGCAGCAGCCGTTAAATCGAAATCAATTAAAACACTCCCACATAGAAGCGTCGCCATTACCGCCCAACCAAGCGCCACAATCCCAAGACGCGCGACGCGCACCTCTCAACGGGCCACGACCATTACGGCTGAGATCGGTGTTGGCAGCAAGGCGCGACAGCGTGTGGCCCTAGAAAAGGACAAGCTGTCTTCTCCAGCATCTTTGGTTGCCGCCAGGCGGTTGCGTCAATCCAAGGGGGATTCGATGCCCATCACACCCCATCTCACACGGAGGCCACCACCATCTGCGGCAGCATCGGCGTCACCATCGCCACCCAAATCAGCAGCGATACTGCCCGCCAAAAGGTTGATGGGAACAGGCCTGGCCGCCAAGCGACGCAACTCGGCAGTACCATCGGCAGCAGCAGCACCAGCGGCCAAGCATCTCACCCCGCTGGCGACCAACACAATGCGCCGGACCCTAGCCGGTCGGCGGGCGACACAGACACAGGAGATCATCTCTCCCAAGACACAGAAGATGTACAAGCAAGCAAAGGTTTCACAGGTGGTGTCTGTGTCGCCGCCGCCGACGATTGCCGCCAGTCGTTCGCGTCGCTCCATCAAACCGAATCCCAAGTATGCCAGCGAGGACGTGGTCACGCCAAAGTACGTGGCCTCTCTGGCTGGCGGCGACACGCCCGCGTCGCGCCATCAAAGCGGCAACTCCAATTCGAAGGCCTATCCCACCAGCAAATATAACTATATGCACGATCTGCTCGATCTGGACGAGGACAACGACGACGAGCTGAACGATGTGGCCTACAATCCGCAAATGCACAAGTCCGATGACGACGATGATGACATGAGCGAGGATGAGTACCAGGAGGAGATGCGGCACGAGAAACAGCCGACGCCAGTGCAGCCCGTGAAGCGTGGACGTGGACGTCCGCCCAAATCGGCAAATGCATCGGCCTCCACACCCGCCGCCGCCAGTCCGGCGCAGTCCAAGCTGACGGCGAGTGCCGGGCGGCCCGCGACGAATATGCAGCAATTGCGACGCCACACTGCTGTGAGCATGAACAGTCGCAGCAATCTGACCACGGGATCGGAGGGAGCCGCCAAGCGTAAGCTGGAGGATGCCACAGACAGTCCCGTGGCACGCAAGCGAATGGTTTTGTCTACCGGCGGAGCCAATCGCAGTGCGCCAGTGGTCAATGGAGCCGGCAGCGGCAGCAAGCTCACATCTGCTGCCACTCCTGTGGGCAGGGCCAAAACTCTCGTCGGCAGCAACAGTGGGCAGCGAACAGCACCTACATCGGCGACGACGGGGAGACTGATTAACAAACAGAGGCCGGCAGGCACAACGACGACCAAGAAGATGAATAGCTCCACGACAGCAGCAGCAGCAGCAACGTCCTCAGTGAGAATTAGCAGCGCTAAGTCGGTGGCTGCCACTGCGGCGGAGCGAGAGAGCGGCGGCAACAGCAAGATAAACGATGATGTGCCCACATTTACCATTGTGAATATCAATGACATTATCAACCAGGATGATGTGCTCATCAGTCGGACAAACAATGCCACGTCGAGCACTTTGAATGCCGCCAGCAAGAAGTTATCGGTGGGTCGACCCAGGGCACGGATCCATAACACAAGCACAGGCTCGGGATCAGCAACACAGACCACCTCCGGATCGAGTCCGACAAGTAATAGTAGCTCACCGCAGGGCGGCTTTAGTCCACCCAAACGGGTCAAGGCTTCGGCCACGTTCAACAAGAAGCAGCAGCAGCAGACGCAAACGCAGCAGAATCAGGCCAAGCCGCGTCCCCGTATACTCAATGCAGAGATGGGCAAAAAGGCAAAGCCCATAAAGCCGCTGCTGAGCATGGGCAAAGAGCTGTATCCGACGGATGTCGATACCGAGGAGGATGATATCGACATTGATCTAGATCTCGATGAGAGTGAGGCCGACATAAAACTATCACCGCCACTTCCACCGCGCCGTGTGATCCCAGTAGCGGCTACGACTGCCAATGCGGCTGCGACCAATCGGGGAAGCCAGGCGGCGGCAGCAGCCCCAGCTAAGTATAAGCCACGTCGGCCAATACTGTCCTCGAATGCCACCACAAATAGCAGTCGAAACTATGCGGCGGGCGATCGCAAGCTGTCCAAGCTGCTGGGCGAGGACAGTGAGGAGAGCTTCAAGAAGCCACCCATCAACGCGAATGCTTTACCGCAGCAGCAGCGTTACAGTAAAGAGAACAAGGCTAGCGCTGCCATTGTCAACAAGGATCAGGATAGCGAAACCGATGAGGCCGATGGCCATGACGAGGACTCGGAAGAGGTGGAGAATGAGATGGAGAACAAGGTGAAGAAGAAGCCAAATTACTTTCCTAAAGAGACAACCACGGTGCGGGAGGAGGATGGCCGTGTCATCAAGAAGATCACCTGCTACGAGACCTGGCACGTGATCAGCAAGCCCAGTGATTCGCCGGAAAAGACGCGCCATCAGCGTACGCTGCTGGAGCTGCCGCTCGTTAAGCTGGCCAATGTGGCTGCACGCATCAAGATGCCATCGGTGAAGTGGAGCAGCAAGGTGACGCTCTACAAGGTGTCGCCGACGCTGATGCAGCTACAGACAATGACCATATTCACCGGCGATCTGAAGGTGTACAACATACCCGAAGAGGATCGGCACAAATATCAGCCATCGTGTGTACTCTTCCGTCGCCTCGTCGTCGACCGTAGCAAGTGCCGGGTGCCGTACGATCGGGCCATCATATTCAAGAATCGATGCTTCTATGCGAACATCGATGGTAAGCATGTCAATCTGATGGGTGCCCCCGAGACGGTGGCCTGCATGAAGGATGTCGAAATACTGCTGGACATTGTGGACACGCTCGATCTGAACAGTCAACTCGTGGAGATGGTCAACTCAAAGTAGGGGCCCAGCAGAGCATGGAAGCTGCAGTGATGCAATCAAATGTACTATAAAACGACGGCAGAACGAATTAGGAGATCATCCCAGAGCTGGCAAGAACGAAGGAAGAAAGGAAGGGATATGCATATAGCTATCCTCCACCCCACGGTATAAATGAATGTAGGCTTCTGATTAAGGGTTTTTTTTTATATACATGTCGAGATTGGATTACGTTAGTTTTTAATAGTTGCTTTAGCATAATTATTAGCTGGTTGGTGTTTTTGCCACTAACACACACCCAAACACACACACACACACACACACACACACACACATTACGTTATACATGCGTTTATCGGATGTATGCACATATACATAAAGGGTATAAGCAAAACAAAATCATATTTCTAGACTTAAGAGGCGAAACCAAGCAGAAGACGATGCAGAAGAACACACGAAGGTAGAGGTGGACGAGCGCAATGGGAAGAAAAAGGAATCGCTCCTGGAAGCTTGCAACAAGATGGCGCGATAACGATTAACTATTATAATTTTAGCAATCCCTGGTTCCGGACAATGCATGATTACATACTCAAATATGTATCATTTTAATATTTAATAATAATTACTTGCTAAATACGATATTAAAACACCAAACTCCAATGCCGCCCCACCCCGCAAACAGACCTGTACAAGCATATATTTTCTCTTCAGAGCTCCCGTCATTTGGATCCTTTGACTTATATATTTTTACCAATAATCCAAGCAAAACTTAAGAAAGTAAAATAATTTTTTGAGTTTTTTTTTTCCAAATGTTGCTATTCTTTTGGATGGGAATTAGTTGTGTAAAGCGTAGAAGGTATGTATATCTTATGTAACCCGTATATATTAATTAATTAACTGTACATTTAAATGGAGAACGAACCGAACTCCTTCCCCTCCTTCCCAATAATGAAAATAAATAAACAGAAATCATATTAAAATGTAATTGCATTCAAACGGTTGGGTGGGATTCGAGCTTCTGAAAATCTGCAAACATGTATTCTTATCTTGTGAAGAAAAAAACGGAAAACAGATTTTATTACTCTTTATATATCACGATTAGCGATCAGCAAATGGATCGGGTCCACTGGGTACAAATATATAAAAGTAATTTTGCATATAATATGATTCGATTTTTTATGAAAACATTAAAACTCCTTCAAAGTTTCTTGAACTGAATAAATTTAACAGCATTTTTCGAGTGTTCGAGGAGTGCCACGGAATTATTTTTAAGCTAAAATGTCTTATTTCAAAATAATTTAATTTCTATCTCTTTTCAAAACAAAATATTTCTAGACCAAATAATTGTATCCGGTAAATGAATCAACTTTCTATGGGATTGGCTAAGACTTACGAGTAGTTCCATTGGATCAATTTGACTTTAAAATTGCAAACTAATTTTTAACAAGGACTTGTTCAATTACAGACAGCCCCTGTTCGTTATATTGGCAGCGGGGTCGTATCGCATCGCGTTGACCATGACGATATATCGCATGCGTTGCCGTTTTCTGGGCCGTTTCGCCTCTTGTCCCATACCCCTTTTATTCTTGGCAATTGCCGGGAAGTTTTAGTCCTACTCTTAAAAGCTTGTTGGACAAATAGGATATTTATATGCTTCTATCATAATTTATTATTTTATGAAACTTCTTTGTACAAGAATTATTTGATTAACAATTCACTAAATATAGTACTAAACGAAGCTATATTGTAGGGAAATTGATTTATGAATTGGATCAATCATTGTCATGGGAATGATAGTCCCAACAAGCTTGTAATATTAAATGAAATATAAACATTGAGGAATATAATTTTCATCGGATTAGTTTGGAAGTGAGAAGGTACATTTCGGTATTATTTTGAGGGTCAGACGGTATATTAGATCGATAAATCCGCGGTCACACTGGTGGCGATGCTTTTTTTTACATACAAAACTACGACAAAAAGTGAATTTTGAGCTGTTTTTTGTTATTATTCGGTTAATCTTTTGTTGCTAACCCCCGAATTGTGAGCCATCAATGATAAGCGAAAAAAAGTAAATTCAAATACGCCACCTTGCCAATTGCTGAGGCCGAAGCTGTTGTGCTTTTTATTCAAATGGAGGAGGAGCTGCAGTTCCATTGACACCCAACCCAAAAAGCAAGCAGAGGCAGAGGCAGAGAGGGCAGCAACAGCAGCAGCAGCGAGTGGAGTGTGGAGTTTTGGAGTTGTGTGGAGTTTTGAGGAGGAGTAGAAGTGCCGAGCCGACCGACGCACACATGAAAAAGTATTCAAATTTGTGTAAAGGCAAGGGGAAAGAGTGTGTTTAGGGCATAAATAATATCAGCGGGCAGCGGTAGCGGCAGAATCATCGCCTGCAAAAAACGGCAAAATAAATCGCACAAATTTATTAAGAGTGAGAGAGAGAGAGAGGGAGAAACGCGAGACGCGATTAAAGCCAGGCAGGCTGCTGCAGTTCAGTAAAAACAACAACAATAGCAACAATAGTAGCAACAACAGGCAGCCGCAATGGATACAGATAGACCAAATGGACAGGAGACGAAAGTCATTTATCATATTGACGATGAGACCACCCCCTATTTGGTAAAGATACCCATACCCTCGTCGCAGGTAACCCTCAAGGACTTCAAGCTGGTGCTCAACAAACAGAACAACAACTACAAGTATTTCTTCAAGTCAATGGACGCCGACTTTGGTGTCGTCAAGGAGGAGATAGCCGACGATGCCACCATCTTGCCTTGCTTCAACGGCCGCGTCGTCTCCTGGCTGGTCTCGGCCGATGGCACCAACCAGTCGGACAACTGCTCCGAGCTGCCCACCAGCGAATGCGAAATGGTTGGCCTCGGCCGGGCCAATGTACGCACACACCTTGCCCTGCAGCAGCAGCAGCAGCAACAGCAGCAGCACCAACAGCATCAGCAGCAACAGCAGCAGCACCAACAACATCAGCAGCACCTGCAGCAGCAGCAGCAGCAACAGAAGCTGTCCGGCGGCGGTCTAATCAACAATCAGATGCTGCAGCCGCCACCGCTCACATATCAATCGGCGTCGGTGCTGTCGAGCGATCTCGACTCGACCAGCCTCTTTGGCACCGAGTCGGAGCTGACGCTGGACCGCGACATGACCGACTACAGCAGCGTGCAGCGTCTGCAGGTGCGCAAGAAGCCGCAGCGGCGCAAAAAGCGGGCGCCCAGCATGTCGCGCACCTCCTCATACAGCTCGATCACCGACTCGACCATGTCCCTGAACATCATCACCGTCTCGATCAACATGGAGGCGGTCAACTTTCTGGGCATCTCGATTGTTGGCCAGTCGAATCGCGGCGGCGACGGCGGCATCTATGTGGGCAGCATCATGAAGGGCGGGGCCGTTGCATTGGATGGCCGCATCGAGCCGGGCGACATGATACTGCAGGTGAACGATGTGAATTTCGAGAACATGACCAACGACGAGGCGGTGCGTGTGCTGCGCGAGGTTGTGCAGAAGCCGGGGCCCATCAAGCTGGTGGTGGCCAAGTGCTGGGACCCGAATCCCAAGGGCTACTTCACCATACCGCGCACGGAGCCGGTGCGGCCGATAGATCCCGGTGCCTGGGTGGCACACACCCAGGCGCTAACCTCGCATGACAGTATTATTGCCGACATACCGGAGCCCATCAAGGAGCGGCTCGACCAGAACAATCTCGAGGAGATAGTCAAGGCCATGACGAAGCCCGACAGCGGCCTGGAGATACGTGATCGCATGTGGCTAAAGATAACCATACCGAATGCATTCATTGGTGCCGACGCTGTCAACTGGGTGCTGGAGAATGTCGAGGATGTGCAGGACCGAAGGGAGGCGCGACGCATAGTGTCGGCGATGCTGCGCAACAATTACATCAAGCACACGGTCAACAAGCTGACCTTCTCCGAGCAGTGCTATTATGTGGTGAACGATGAGCGCAATCCCAATCTGCGCTCCCTCAATCCGCACCAGCAGCAGCAGCAGCATACGCACGGCCAGCATGCGCTCAGCCATGCGGACACGGAGAGCATCACCAGCGATATTGGGCCGCTGCCGAATCCCCCCATATACATGCCATACTCGGCCACGTACAATCCCAGTCACGGCTATCAGCCGATACAGTACGGCATCACCGAGCGTCACATCTCGTCCGGCTCGAGCAGTTCGGATGTGCTCACCAGCAAGGATATATCTGCATCGCAAAGCGACATCACATCGGTTATACATCAGACCAATCAGCTAACCATTGCCGCCCATGGTTCCAATAAATCTTCGGGTTCCTCGAATCGTGGTGGAGGAGGAGGAGGTGGCGGCGGTGGTGGAGGCGGAGGCGGGGGTGGGGGTGGCAATACCAACGATCAGGATGTATCCGTATTTAATTACGTATTGTAGAAATTCTTTCTTGCAATCAAATTGTGTGTTTTTAATTATTATGGATTTATTATTAATGAATATGTATAATTATTCTTTTTTATATACGAGTATACAAAAACAAAAACAAAAACAAACAACAACAAACACAAACAACCAACAGCAACAACAATATTAATAATAATACTTATGTATATGTATGTATCTGTAAGCTATATAGAACGAAAAGTGCAAGATGCAGGATGCAAGATGCAAGCTGCCAGCTGAGAGCGAGCGAGAGAGAACGAGCGAAAGAACGTGAGTGAGACACAGAGAGAGAGAGAGAGAGAGAGGACGTATCCGGTAATCGTACACCTCTGGCCATCGCTCCTCAGAATCCAGGATATCAATTGGAGCGAGAGACAACGAGGACATTGGATTTGGAAATTGGATATTGGATAATGATAGAATAGTAGGATGCATGCGTGGGGGACAAGATTTTGAATAAAGTTCTAAGAATTTAGTAATCACAAAAGTAAATAAATAAAAGTAAAACCAAAATAAAACCCAATGTGTTACAGCTTTCATTTGAATCGGGCCCCACATCGGAGAATGTCATCTGAGAGTTTGGATCAACTTTCCAGCGGCCTGTCTTTTGTTTATTGGATAAACATTACAGCTTGGCGCACACTTTTTGCGTATCAGAATGCTCGTTAATGCTCGTATTCCAATCGTTATATATTTACTAGACGGTCTAGCGGTTCATACACATTGCTATTTTGTGTTTTCTTCTGCACCACCAAGCATTTCATAATCGCAGTTCAAATTGCGCGCTTCAGACAGCACATCGGCCAGTGCAACCAGCAAAAATTGGCGCAGAGTTGCTGCCAAAAGCTATCGAAACCCGGCGTACACATAGCAAAAAAAAATACCCAAGAAAAAGGCAAACTATTAAATTATAATTAAAATGGCAAAAGAACCGGCTATGGCAAAACCATCAAATGCTGAGGAACTGGAGAAATACTATGTAACTCTTGAGGCTGGTTACATACTAGAGTTAAACTGGCAATGTCCTGGCTACCAGGACACCTCACTAGAAGCCAATTCTGCTGGAAGAATGCCGCCCGCGGTGACGAGCGCTGATACAAATGGCAAGGAGCTGGAGCTGAAGCACCAGGCCAACGATGTTGTGGAACAGCAGTAGGAACAGCAGCACACCAGAGGAACCATCCATCACTTCAAATAACGCGCTCCATTCCATGCATGACTTCGGCCAGTATCCAGCACTTGCGCAGAGATGCTTCGAGAAGCTATCGAATCCGATGTGGACAAAAATTATATACTACATTCTAGGGATATTAATTTAATTATTAAATTAAATTCCATTGGTAATGTATATTAAATAATATCGAAACACACATACGCATGTTTTTCAAATGTCCCTCGAGGATTTTCTCTCTTTTCCGTTGGGTATTTTCTCTCTCTTTTGAGCAGAACTTTTCCCCATTGGGGGAAGGAAAACATCGAATTGGGAAATTGTTGGAAGTCTCAGGAATGCAAGAACGAAACTTCGCAGGTAATAGATTAAGAGAATTGATCTAGATTCTAGATCGATACATAGAAAACATATGGAAAGAATAAAAACGTGTCAGTCTAAGATAAAGTCATTATTAATGTTTAAGAGCAGCTTGGAGAACAGAGTTTTAATATTAACTGATGGAAATAGGGTATTAAAATGCACATAACATACCATACATTTGGTTCCGACTATCCGAACATTTTATGCTTTTTTTTTTGGTAGACCTTTCTTGTAAACAATCCACTAAAAAGAAGTCATAAAAACTAGCCAATTTTATGCAGAAATGATTTATTAATCGGATAAAACTATAGTTTTAGCGCTGAGAACCGAAACTAGCTAATAATATTCAGGAGAATTTCAAAAAAATGAAAATGTTATATGATATGCGGTATATTTTGAAAATGAAAAGGTATATTTCGGTATATTAGGATTTCTTAGGGTTTAGTTTATCGTGACATTGCTTGGAAATAGAAATAAAAACAAATAAATAATGGCAACAGACGTAGAGCCAGCCACGACAGCAGACAAGTTCTCCGCAAATGCCGAGGAATTGGAGAGCTACTATCTAATGCTCGAGGCTGGTAATATACCGGAGTTGCAGTGGCAATTCCCCGGCCGGCGGGCACCCTCACCGGATGCCAGCTCTGGTGGGAATAGCAAGGAGCTGGAGCAGGCCACCGATGCCATTGAGCAGGAGTAAGAGTAACAGTTGTTAGCCCTTCTATATATGACATGGTTTACATCCTTTCACAGGCCACAGAAGGCGAATGACTTTGACTTCAGCGACGATGTGGCGCCCACACAGATGCGGGTACGCAGCCAAACATCCACACCGAAATCAGCCAAAAAGAAGACGGCCGACTTTGCTGGGGTCATGGAGACTCTCAAGAAGAAAAATGCCGAGAGCTCCTAGCATACGGAGAGGCGTAGCATCAGCCATAAGCCATTCTTCTGATACGACCACGGGCACCCGGCACCCGAACTCTGGATTTGAATTAAAGGATCGAAAAGGTAATATTTTGATATTTAAGCTAGAGTAGAATTAGATGTTTTACAGTTAGCAATTAAGTAGAAATGTCCCTCATAATGTATATCTTAACTGAAGTTTTATGTTTGAAATGCTTGGACAATTGGCTAAAGACTTACGGATTGCAAACGAAGACAAATAGATTATATATAACAACAGCATTAAAGTTAGCAATAAGAAATCATCTAGGTCCGGGGATAAGCAGCAGGAAGTATATGCATATTTTTGGTGCAATTTTGTAGAGGGATAAGTCGATGCATCCTTCCTTTTGTGGAATTTGTACGATTTAATGCTTGCATTTTTGTTGGCTGTTTTATGCCCACATATTTTATCCATACATATGTAAGTAATTTTTAATTTTGAAGCAATATTTGTACATACAAATAGAAAAATAAATAAATACAAATATATATTTCATGGCACACTGTTTGGTCTTTTCGCTAGTTGAATTCGTTTTCTAATTTGGCTTGAAGCCACAACAAAGAAAGCCAGCAGCAGATTTGTTCTCTCTCTCGCTATTTAATTTCACAGTTAATGCTTCGATGCTTCCTGATCGATCCTTTATGTTTGCAACAGGAAGATAGATAGCACGCTGCTTGATGCGCTCTCTTTCAGTCTTGTGCACGAGGACCTCGATCAAAATTGGTAGAGTTTCAGATTTGGTTTCATTCACACAATTAATTGTGCAAAATTGCAAGAAATATTTTTAGCAGTTTCTTACTCGCTTGAGTAAATCAAACTTAGATATTTGAATGCCTCTCTGCAGGCCGCTCTAAAAGCATAATTAACAAATAATGAATAAAGGCATAGGACACTTTTTTAAACAATCTTTTACTTGGTGTCTGTCCATCTATTCCTGAACAGCACATACCGAATGGATGCCAGTCATATAGCCGAATGGTATTTGAGTTCACACTGGGATTAACTTGGGATTTATCTAGATCTACGCTTGTAAAAATATAAATACTAATGAAATAATTAGTCTTTGAGTTGTTAAGATCAAATAGCTGCCATAACCTCAAGTAGTCGCCTTACTTAATTGTCTTTGTAAAGATAAATGCAACATATAAGCAATGCCATGCAATGTTTGATTTCAAATCAAAACATATATATTAAGTTGATCTTTAAGAAAACTTGAAGGAGTTTTAAACACATACGAAAATTTGATTTATTTAGGAAATATCCGTTTAGTTAACATCCATAATAAGCTATTGTGCCAGTGGGTGTGGTGGTGTTTGGTGGTGCCTAGACATACATATGTACATACATGTATTACCTGCTTGTATATTGATCAGAATATGTGGTTTCGATTTTGATTTTTCTTTAAATATAGTACAATAGATTGCATATACATTTATGTGTATATATATAATATTATTTTATTCGTTTTCTTTCTCTGTGTGTCTGTGTGTGTTTCTTTTAATATTGACTTAAGATGGCGGCCTTGTTTCAGCATTAATTGACAAATAACATCCCTTAGAAACTATATGTGCACATGGTTTTTATTATTATTTTATATTTTAGTTGTTGCCTCTAAATGAATCTTAGTGAGAGATCCATCCATCCTTCTGTCACAGACACAGGCATAAAGTGCACAATTTTTAATTAATTTTGATAAGCAAATATTTTATATTCTTTTTTATATATAGGATTGTTGCACTTGTTTAAAGCTTAGGCTTAATTGATTAATTCTGTATTTTATATGTATGTACATTCCTACATTTAGTCATTAAAATACACTATGCCATTAATTACACAAAAAAAATAGAATATATAAATTTGTATAGCTATTATTATTTTATGACGCGCAAGCTTAAGAATATTTAACAAAGTTAGCTAAAATATAACACAATATATTGAGAATTTGTTAAGTAATATTCTGAGGAGGTTTTTGGGGGGACAAGAGGCGGTTACATGCACATTTTACATTTAAAAATTACATTTAAAAACCCTTCTGAGGTTCCGTCAAGTGTGTGGGCATGGAGGCGGGGTTTGGGTGGGGTGTGTTTGGTTTTCTTTTTGTTGTGTTTGTTTAAAAACGTACACATTAAAATGCTAATAGCTTTGTAAAACTTTTAAAATTCTATAACTATGGATAACTATTTATATAAAACATTTCGTGTTCAGAACACTTTCGGCTTCGACTCTCTCCTGTGGCTACTCTTTGCTGCTGAAGCTGCTGCTGCTCCTTCTACTGCTATAGTTGTAGTTGCCCCCCCCCCCCCCCCCCCCCCCCCCCCCCCGGCCTGCTCTCC